>NW_011888844.1:1106848-1120739 GCF_000151845.1 Pteropus vampyrus | reverse complement strand
AAAAAAAAAAAAAAAAAAACAGAAAACACCACAAAATTAAAATGACAGAAAAACAAGGACAAAGAAATAATGGAGGCACTAATTTCCCAGAAAACAAAAGATCAAGTGGCTATAGAAAAGTCTTTTCTCTAATCACCTTAAATAGAAATGGACTAAATTCACCAATAAAAAGGAACCGAGTAACACATTGGATCAAAAAACAAAGTCCAAACATATGCTGCCTTAAAGGGACACATCTCAAATGCAAGGGCAGATATCTACTCAATGAGAAAGGCTGGAAAACCATACTCCAAACAAATGACATTCAGAGAAAAGAAGGTGTAGCTGTCCTTATTCCTGACAAATTAGACTTCAAGATAAAAAAGGTAATGAGTGACAATAATGGAGTTTGAATCATAAAGGGGACAATACAACAAGAAGATATAACACGTATCAATATATGTGCTCCCAATCAGGAAGCAACAAATTATATAAAGCATCTACCAGCAGAACTAAAGTAAAAAAAAAAAAAAAAAAAACTGACAGAAGCACAATTACAAGAGGGGACCTAAATGCCCAACTGTCAGCTATGGATAGATCATCCAAACAAAAAATCAATCAGGTACTATCATCCTTAAATGACATATAAGATCAATCGGACATAATCAACATTTACAGGGCCTTTCATCCCCAAACATTAGATTATACATTCTTCTTAAGTGCACACTGAACATTCACAAGGACAGACCATATGTAAGGACACAAAACTAGCCTCAACAAATTTAAGAACATTGAAACCATACCAAGCATATTCTCTGACTATAATGTTTCGAACTGGAGATCAAGTGTACAAAGTAAATGAGAAGAACCACAAATACATGGAGATTAAATAACATACTACTAAAAAATGACTGGGTCATAGAAAAAAATAACAGATGATATCAAGAGATACGTAGAAACAAATGAGAATGAAAATACAACATATCAAAATTTTTAAGAAACAGCAAAAATGGTAATAAGAGGAAAGTTCATATCATTACAAGCCTATCTCAAGAAACAAGAAAGATCTCAAATAAACAGCCTAACATTACATCTTAGAAAACTAGAAAGAATAAATTAAGCCCAGAATCAGCAAAAGAAAGGAAACAATTAAAATTAGAGCAGAATTAAACAAAATTGAATACAAAAAGACCTTACAAAAAATTAACGCGACAAAGAGCTGGTTCTTTGAGAAGGTTAAGAAAATTGACAAACTCATGGCTAGACTCACTAAGGAGATAAGAGAAAGGACACAAATCAACAAAATCAGGGATGAAAGAGGAAAAGTTACAAGATATCACCAAAATACAAAGGATCATACAAAAATAGTATGAAAGCTTATATGCCACCAAATTCAATAACTTGGAAGAAATGGACAAGTTCTTAAAAATATGAAATCTCCTAGATTGAATCACAAAAAACCTGGAAACTAAATAGATTGATCAAAGATATGAAAATTGAAAAAAATCTTCAAATATCTACCAAAAAATAAAAGTCCAGGACCAGATGATTTCAAGAGTGAATTCTACCAAATATTTAAAGAAGATTTAATACCTGTTTTTCTCAAGCCTGTCTAAAAAATTGAATATGCACTATTTTAAAATTTATTTTATGAAAGTAATATTACCCTAATATTGAAACCTGGTAATGATAACACACACACGCATGCACACACACACGCACACACACGCGCACGCACACACACACACACACACACACACGCACGTACACATTTATGGACCAATACCTCTTATGAACACAGATGGAAGAATCCTAGATAAAATACTAACAAATAGAATACAATACATTAAAAAAAATTATACACCATGGTAAAGTGGGCTTTATCCTAGGGACAAAGAGATGGTTTAACATATGATGATCGATTAATGTAATTAATCGATAAGCCCAACACACACTAAACAAAGAAAAAATATACGAACATATAAATAGGTACAGAAAAACATTCGACAAACACAGCATCTATTTGTGATTAAAACACATAATAAAATGTGTATAGAAGGAAAGTGTGGAGAGCAGTTTGTAGTTGTCGAGAGAGGTTTGTAAGCTGACAAGGTCCTTGCAAACTGCAAAGGCAACCAAGGGTTACTTCGCCTCGACAAATCTTCCACAAATTCCTCCTGGGAACAAGAAAGTAAATACAGTTGTAGGCAGGTAAACAAGCTTAAGGCCATGAGAAGATGTGGCTTGGGAAAAGCAGAAGAAACAGTATTGTTATGACTAAGGAAAACTATTTATGCCAACTAGTATGTTCTTGTATAAAAGCAGCTTACAAAAAAAAAACAAAAAAACAAAAAAACAAAACTGGGCCATTGTCCATCATCAGTGGGCAGCGGACCTCCTGATCCCCACTTTCTGTCTTCTTTCTTTTCTCATCTCCCACTGTTCCCACTCAGGTTTATTTTCCAGGGCACTGCTGGATGTGGCAGGATTTACCACTTGCTGGATGCAGCAGAAAAGTACCTCAACATGATAAAGGCCATATTCTACAAACTTTAAGCTAACATAATATTAAAAACCTTTCCTATAAGATCAAGAATGGGACAAGGCTGTACGGTCTCGCCACTAGTGTTCAGTAGAGTACTGGAAGTCCTAGCTAGAACAATCAAGAAAGAGAAAAAAAAAAAGCTGTCCAGATAGAAAATAAGTCAAATTGTCACTTTTTGAAGAAGACATGATTCTCTATATAGAAAATGCTAAAGACTCCACTAGAACACTATTAGAAATAATAAACAAATATAGTAAAGTTTCAGAATACAAAAACAAGGCACAAAAATTCATAGCATTCCTATACTCTAACAATGAATTTTCAGGAAAAGAAATGAGAAATAAATTTCTTCTGCAATTGCAAAATAAAAAGAATAACGTACGTAAGAATAGACCTAACAAAACATTTAAAGGCCCTGTGGACTGAAAACTGTAAGACATTATTAGGAGAAATTGAAGAGGACACAAAGTAAGAGAAAAATATTTTGTGTTCATGGATTGATAGACTCAACGTAGTTAAAATGGCCTTATTATCTAAAGCATTATACGATGCAATCTCTATCATAATCTCAAAGGCATTTCTTAAGGAAATTGAGTACAAAGTCATCAGATTTATATGAAAACACAAAAGACCCTGAATAGCCAAAGCATTTCTGAGAAAAGAGAATAAGGCTGGAGGTATCACTCTGCCTGACTTGAAATTGTACTACAAAGCTTCAATAATAAAAACAACATGATATTAACAAAACAAACAAAGAAACCAAGAACAAAAACAAAAGAGACACACACCAATATAACAGAATCGAGGGTCCAGAAATAAACCCTCGTTTATATGGGAAAAGAATTTTCATCAAAGGAGCCAAAAACATACAATGGAGAAAGGAAAGCCTCTTCAATAAATGGTGCTGGGAGAATTGGAAAGTCATATGAAAAAGAGTAAAACTAGACTGTTATCACCATACACTAAAATTAACTCAAAATGGATCAAAGACCTAAATATAAGATCAAAAGCAAAAAATATAAGTACTAAACTTATACCTTTTAGACATAGAAAGGATTTCATGAATTTGACCTCAAAAGCAAGGAAAGTAAATCTAAATAAATAAATAAATAAATAAATAAATAAATAGCACCATATCAAAATAAAAGCTTCTGCACAGCAAAAAAATAAAAATTAAAAAAAAAATTAAATTAACAAGAAAAAAGGGACAACCATCCAAATTTGAAAAGATTTTGACGAACATCTTTAATAAAGGTATAAAATTTAAAATATATTGAAAAAAAAAACACATACAACTTAACAGTAAAAAAACAAACAAACAAACAAACAATTAAAAAATGGGCAAAGGCCTGAATGAATACTTCTCCCAAGAAGCCATACTAATGGCCAACAGACATATGAAAAGATGTTCAACTTCACTAGCTATTAGGTAAATGCAAATCAAAACCATATTGAGAATCCCCCTCATACCTGTTAGAATGGCTATCATCAACAGGATAAGTAATAAGTGTTGAAGAGGTTATGAAGAAAAAAGATCCCTCATACACTGCTGGTGAGAATGTAAACTGGTACAGCCACTATGGAAAACAGTATAGAGGTTTCTCAAAAAACTAAGAATAGAATTACTACATGACCAGGAATCCCTCTTCTGGATATTTATCCAAAAAAACTTGGAAACATTTATTTGCAAATATATATGCTCCTTGATGTTCACAGCAGCATTTTCAGTGGCTGAGGAAAGACATGGAAATGACCAAAGTGTCCTTCGATAGATGATTGGCTTAAGAAGCTGTGGTACATATATACAACAGAATATAATTTGGTCATAACAAAGGATGAAATACTGCCATTTTTGACAACATGGATGTATCTGAGAATATTGTGATAAGTGAAATAAATCACAAGAAAAGTTAAGAACAATATGATTTCACTCATATACGAGATATATAAAACGGAAAGCAGCAAACAAACATGGCAAACAAACATACTCATGGACATGGACAGTGGATTAGTGGTACCAGAGGGAAATGAGGAAGTGGGTAGATATAGATGGGTAAACAGAGTCAAATATTTGGTGACGGAAGGAAATTTAACTTTGGATGGTGAATACACAATGCAATATATGTATGACCTATCGAATTGTACACTTGAAACCTATCTGATTTTATTAACCAATGTCACTCCAATCATTTAATTTTAATTTTAATTTAATTTAAAACTCTTATACTTGATGAGTTACTTTTTTCTTGCTGCTTTTATTATTTTCACTTTCACATTCTAATTGTTTTTGGTGGATCTATATGTTTCTGTGTTTATTCAATATACATATTAATGTTTCACATCATATTTGAGAAATTTTTAGCCATCATTTTTTAAATAATTTTGTTTTTATTTTTCATTTATAGTTGTCATATATTATATTAGCTATAGATGTACAAAATAGTAATTAAAAATTTTTCTAACTTACAAAGTGATCACCCCAATAAATCTCATACCTGTCCAACACTATATATAGTTATTAAAATATTATCGACTATATTCTCTATACTGTACTTTACAACCTATGACTATTTTGTAACTACCAATTTTTACTACTTAATTTCTTCCCCTTTTTCAACTGCCTCCAACACTCTTCCAATCTCCAACCCTCAAAATTTTCTGTGTACCTAAGTTTGTTTCTCTTTCATTTGTTTATTTTGTTCCCTAGATTCCACATGTAAGTGAAATCATATGGCATTTGTTTTCCTCTGTCTTACTTACTCTACTCAGCACAATACCCTCTAGGTCCACCTATGTTGTTGCAGATAGCAAGATTTCATCCTCTTATGAATTTTTTAATGCGTGAGAAATATTCCATTGTATATATGTACCACTTCTTTACTCATTCATCCATGATGGACACCTAGGGTTGCCTCCATATCCTGGCTATTGTAAAAAAAAAAAAAATGCTGCAATGAACATGTGGATGTATATGTCTTTGAAATAGTGTTTGGGGTTTCTACAGACAAATACTCAGAAAAGGTATTACTGAATCCTTCTTTGTCTCTTGTTATACCTTCCTTGTCTCTTGTTAATCCTTCTTTGTCTCTTGTTAAAGTCTGTTTTGTCTAGAATAAGTATTGCTACCCCAGACTTTTTAATTTTTATTTTCATGAATATCTTTTTCCATCCCTTTATATATAATCTGTGTGTATCTTTTGATCTGAAGTGAATCTCTTATAGGCAGCATATGCAGGAGTCTTATCCATTCAGGCACCCTATGTTTTGATTGCAGCATTTAATCCTTCTCATTTAGCCTCTCTGTGTGTGTGTGTGTGTGTGTGTGTGTGTGTGTGTGTGTGTGTGTGTGTATCTGGGAAACTCTTGATCTGTTTTTTAATTCTAAATGATGGCTTTGCTAGTGGAATGATCTTAGTTGTAGGTCTTTGCTTTTCATCACTTTCTATATTTCCTGCCAATCCCTTCTGGCCTGCCAAGCAAGTTTCTATTGAGAAATCAGCTGACAGTTTTATGATAGATCCTTTGTTGGTAATTAACTGCTTTTCTCTTGCTGTGTTTGAGTCTCTTTTTGTCTTTAACCTTTGGCATTTTAATTATGATGTGTCTTGGTGCGGGCCTGTTTAAGTTCATCTTGTTTAGGACTTTGCACTTCTTGGGCTTGCATATCTATTTCCTTTGCTAGGTTAGAGAATATTCCATCATTATTTCCTTGAATAGGCTTTCAATTTCTTGCTCTCTGTCTTTTCCTTTTTGTACCTCTATGATGCCAATGTTGGTATGCTTGATGTTGTCCCAGAGGCCCCTTAAACTATATTTAATTTTTTTGGTTTCTTTTGTCTTGTTACTCTTCTTATTGGGTGTTTTCTGCTACCTTATCTTCATTTATGACTAGTCCTATTTTCATTTCTGTGTTTTCTAAATTTTTGTTAAAATTTTCACTTAGTTCATCTACTCTTTCTCTACGTTCATTGAGCATCCTTATAACCAGTGTTTTGAAATCTGCATCTCGTAGATTGCTTGTCTCTATTTTGTTTAGTTCTTTTTCTGGAGCTTTGCCTGTTTTTTTAATTTGGGACATATTCTTTGTTTCCTCATTTTAGCTGTCTTCTTCTGTTTGTTTTTGTGTATTTTGTAAAGCTCCTAAGTCTCCCTTTCTTAGTAGAGTGGCCTTATATAGTAGGTGTCCTGTGGTTTCCATTGGTGCAGTCTTCCCTTGTCATCTGAGCTGGGTGCTTAATGTGTGTCTCTTGTATTGTTTATATGTGCCCTCCTATTTTAGATGAGACTTGTTTGCTCTTTGCACATCAGCGGGAGAGAATGACCCTTGGGCTGATTGGTTGTGAGAACTGGTCACTGAGGGGCTGTTCTAATGGAGCAAGATTCACATTAGCAGGACTCTGATGCCTGCCCAATCTGCTCTTTGGATATGTCTTCCTCAGATGCAGCCTTGGCTGGTGCTCCAGGTCCAGTCAAAGACTGCTGGCCCAGCAGCCTCCTCAAAGTGACCCCAGACACAGGGTAAATTCAGCCACCTGGCAAAAGTCACCAAGCTATCCACAGATGGCAGTCACCTGTGGTGGGTTTAAATGTGCTTTGAGAGGCCATGCTAGGAACAAAGGTGGGCTGCACTAGTGCCAGGCTTGGGGCTACTCAACAAGAGATGTAGGGCGTGCTGAGGCCATATGCTGTAGTATGAACTAAGAAAGCCATTTGTATGGAAAAACCACTGGAGGCAGCTTGAGTAGGCCCAAAAGTTTAGAAGAGTGAAATTTCAGGGAATCACCTTCGTGGGACAACCTATGTTAGCCAGGTTCATGAAGACTCAGATACGGCAACTGCCTGCAGTTGAGATGACTCTAGAAAGAAACAATGACATCTGCCAGCACTTCTGCTCCTCCATTCCTCACCCTGAAGCCTGACAACTCTGTTCCTCCCAAGTGTGCCTAGTGATTTTCAAGTTGCTGCCCCAGCACTGGAGCTCAGAGTGAATTCATTATCAGGTAAGTCCATCCACTGGTCTTATAAAAGGAACACCTGTGACTCCCACAGCCCTCCATCTCACTCAGCCACAATCTTTGCTGGTTTTCACAGCCAGAGGTTGTGAGGATTTCTCTTCCTGGCATGGATTTCTGAGCTTGGGAGCCTGATGCGGGGCTGAAACCCCTTGCTCACTTATGGAGACCTCTGTAGCCATGATATCGCTCCTGATTTTTAACTGCCACATGTGGGAGTGGGACCAGCTTGTTTTATGTCTCCATCCCTTTTATCAATCTCAAGGTGGTCTCTGATGTATGTCCCCAGTTGTAGGACTTCTGTTCAGCCAGCCTTCAGGTGGCGCCCAATGATGGTTGTTTTATAACTTACTCATAATTTCGATGTGGTTGTGAGAGGAGTTGAGCACAGCATTTACCTGCTTCACCATCTTGACCAGAACTGCCATTATTTCTTAACATTTATTTTGTCCCTTTCCTTTTCTTCTGTCCTTCTGGAACTCCCATTAAGCATATTTTTGTGGAGTTAAAGGTCTCTGGGCTCTGCATATGTTTCCAGATTTTTTTATTTTCCTTAAACTGAATAATCTCAACTGACCTATTTTGAGTTTATTGATGCTGTCTTTGCCTGTTCAAATATGCTGTTGAACATATTTAACTATTTTTTTCATTTTAGTTACTGTACACTTTACTTCAAATATTTCTGTTTGATTCTAGTGTTATATTTTTAATGTTTTTTATCGATATTCTCTAATTTGTGAAACATCACTCTAATATCAGGTCTTCCTAGACATGTGCATAATCCTACACATATGCATAGCTTTTCATATTCTCAGGAATATTTTGAGGTTTTTCAATGCCTTCTATAGACATCTAATTTTCTAGTTCTTAAATTTTCTCACCAGCCTCTGGTTGATGCCAGCTAGAATTACTACCTCAGATAGCTGCAGTTTTAAAGAATTACCATTGATTATTTTCAACTAATACCCTGGAAAGGGAATGGGGTTGTTTGCATAAAGTAAACTCTAAATTGGGTCAAATAAAGACAAACCTTGAGAACTGAGTTTTTAGCAAGCATCAAATACGCTACGGAGTTTGGCTTTTGGAAGCATTCTAAATCTATTAACATCTTTCAATTACTGCTAGGCTGATGGTTTTTTACTACTTTCATAGTTGCAGGGCTCCTGATTTTTTAAATAATAGAGTGGAGCTGGAAAGAGAGAGATAAAATCATGGCAAGTCAAAATGCTGCAAAACTTACCATTCTTACCAAGATTTAGCTGTTTTTTTTTTCTTTAATAAATGCTTCTCAAATATTTTTAATTTTTGTATTAGTTTTCAGAGATTAAAAATTTGATTTTGACACTTTTGCTATGTACTTGTGACTTATATAGATGTGATGCTTTTCAGAAGTTCTTACTCAACAAATTCGGAAGTGCCTTTTTATTCTCCTAATTACGTTTTCTTAACTGATAATTCAGTAGTGGCACCAGACTTTCCTTCTTTTGGGAAAGCTTCCTGAGGCGTACTGGAACCAACCTCCAGAGGAAGACAGAGATGAGAGACAATAGAAAGAGGATGAAAATACCAGAAATAATGAGTTTACTAAGGGAAATTATGGACAGAAGCAGAGTCTTGGGAAGCAGCAAGATGATAGATCTCAGCATCCAAAAGGGGATGAAGGCTTGATATATATAGCTTCTAGGAATACAAGTGGCTTGTAATCAAGTGGCACATGCTTTTCAAGTGCTGTATATTTCATTCAAAAATTACATAAATATCTAACCATTGTACTGTATACCTGAAACTAATTTTAAAAAACTGGGAAAAAAGAAAGTGATGAGCAGGTTATAAACATGATAGCTTATGTTTATAGTTAATAAATGTTTATCTATTTATTATATTTATTTATATATATTATATAATATATATGTTGTGTGCATATATTTCATATATACTTCTTATACGAAATGCTAAAACAATATCTGCCTTTCTGCTAGAGTCAAGAATATGAAAGAGTCAATGATTCTCATTTTTTTCATTTATTTATTTATTTATTTATTTATTTATTTATTTATTATTTTTTTATGATGGCATTGGTTAACAAAATACAATAGGTTTAAGCTGTACTCTTTAACAGTAAGGTGCATATATATTTACACTGCGTGTTCACCTCCCACAGTTAGATTTCTATTACCACATATTTGAATGCTTTTACCCCGTCTAACTCCTCCACTCCCACCCCCTACTTTCCGGTAACCACTAGTCTATTGTCCATGACTATGAGTCTCTGTTTGTCCTGTTTGTTTGTTGCTTTTAGAATTATATCCCACAATAAGTGATATCCTGTGATTTTTAACTTTTTCTGTCTGGCTTATTTTGCTTAGCATGATTATCTCAAGGTCCATTCATGTTGTAGCAAATGGCAGTATATCACCTCTTCTTATGCCTGAGTAATATTCCATTGTATATAAATACCACACATTCTTTATCAAATCATCTAACGCAGGACAATCCAGTTGCTTCCATGTCCTGGACACCGCGAATAATGCTACTATGAACATCGGTGTGCAAATATCTTTTTGGATATGGATTTTCAAGCCTTTGGGGTAAATTCCCAGTAGAGAGATTGCTGGATCATATAGTAGATCAAGTCTTAGTTTTTGAGGAACCTCCATACTGTTTTCCATAGTGGAGTGGCTATACCAATTTGCAGTTCCACCAGCACTGAAGAAGGGTTCTATTTGCTCCGCATCCTCTCCAACATTTGTTATTACTTGTCCTGTTGATTATAGCTATTCTAACAGATGTGAGATGATATCTCATTGTGGTTTTGATTTGCATTTTCCTAATAGCTAGTGATGTTGAGCATCTTAACATATGTTTGTTGTCCATTTGTCCTCTAGGGAGAACTGCCTGTTCAGGTTCTCTGCCCAGTTTTCGATTGAATCTTTGTTTTGTTGTTGTTGTTGTTATTGAGTTGTATGAACTCTTTGTATATTTTGGATATTAGGCCCTTATCAGAGGTGTTTTTTGCAAATATGTTTGCCTATTTGAATGGTTGTCTTTTAACCTTGTTGATGGTTTCTTTTGATGTGCAGAAGCTTTTTAGTTTGATATAGTCCCATTCATTTATTTTAGCTTTTACCTCCTTTGCCTTTGAGGTCAAATACATAAAATCTTCTTTAACTTCAAGGTCCTTGAGTTTAGTTCCTATGTTTTCTTCTATACATTTTATTGTTTCAGGTCTTATATTCAGGTCTTTAATCCATTTTAATTTTAGTGTGCGGTGATAGATAACAGTCTAGTTTCATTCTTTTGCACGTGGCTTTCCAGTTTTCCCAACACCATTTATTGAAGAGGCTTTCTTTTCTCCACTGTATGTTTTTGGCTTTTTTTTGTCGAAAATTATTTGCCTGTATAACCATGGCTTTACTTGTGGACTCTCGATTTTGTTCCACTGGTCCATGTGTCTATCTTTCTGCCAGTACTATGCCATTTTGATTATGTAGCTTTGTAGTATAATTTGAAGTCGATCAGAGAGATGCCTCCAGCCTCATTCTTTTTTCTCAGGATGGCTTTGGCAATGTGGGGTCTTTTGTGTTTCCATACAAATCTGATATTTTTTCTATTTCTTTAAAAAATGCCGATGGAATTTTGATGGGGATTGCACTAAATCTTCATAATGCTTTAGGTAATAAAGTCATTTTAACTATGTTGATTCTTCTAACCCAAGAACAAGGAATATATTTCCATTTCTTTGTATCTTCAATTTGTTTTAATAGGGTCTTACAGTTTTCATTATACAAATCTTTACCATGTTTCGTTAGATTTATTCTTAGGTATTTTATTCTTTTTGTTGCAATTGCAAAAGGAATTATTTTATCCGCTTCTTTTCTGACATTTCATTATTAGATTATAGGAAACCTATGGATTTTTGAACGTTGATTTTGTATCCAGAGACTACTATATTTGCTTATTGTTTCTAGTAGTGTTCTTGTGGAGTCTTAGGGTTTTCTATAGAGAGAATCATGTCATCTGCAAATAATGACAGTTCTACTTCTTCGTTTCCTATTTGGTTGTTTTTTATATCTTTCTCTTGCCTGATCACACTCACTAGGACCTCCAATGTTATATTGAATGAGTGTCGATAGTGGACAGCCTTGCCTTGTTCCTGATCTTAGATGGAAGGTTTCTAGTTTTTCACCATTAACTATAATGTTGGCTGCATGTTTGTTGTAATGACCTTAATTATGTTAAGGTACTTTTCTTCTATACCAATTTTGTTAAGTGTTTTGATCATAAACAAACAGAAAGACAGGGACATGGATGCTGTATGTTGTGGAAGGCTTTTTCTGCATCTATTGATATGATCATATGATTCTTATTTTTCAATTTGTTTATGTGGTGTATCACATTAATCGATTTGCATACGTCGAACCATCCCTGTACCATTGGGATGAAGCCCACTTGATCGTGGTGTATAATCTTTTAATATGTTGCTGCATTCGGTTCACTAGTATCTTATTTAAGATTTTTGTATCTGTGGTCATGAGAAATATCAGTCTGTAGTTTTTTGGGCGTGTGTTTGTTATCTTTACCTGGTTTTGGTATCAGGGTACTATTGTCTTCATAAAATGAGTTGGGAAGTATTGCCTCCTCTTCGATTTTTTGGAAGAGTTTGAGGAAAATAGATATTAAATCTTTGATTTTTTGGTAGAATTCACTATTAAAACCATCTGGTCCTGAACTTTTACTTTTCGGTAGGTTTTTGATGATTGTTTCAATTTCCATATGCTGATTGGTTTATTTAGATTTTCTAGTTTTTGATTCAGTCTATGAAGGTTGTATCTTTCTAAATCGTGGTCCATTTCTTCTAGGTTATTAGGTTTGACATTATATACTTTTTCATATTATTCTTGTATGACCTGTTGTATTTCTGTGATGTCAGTCGTAATTTCCCCTTTTTCATCCCTGATTTCATTGATTTGTGTCCTTTCTCTCTCTCTCTCTCTTTTCTTTTTTTTTTTTTTTTTAGTGAGTCTAGCCAAGGGTATGTTAATTTTATTATCTTTCTCAAAGAGCCAGCTCTTTGTTGCATTTATTTTTTTCTATTGTTTTTTTTGTTTATTTGTTTGTTTTCAATTCCATTTATTGATGCTCTAATTTTGATTATTTCTTTCCTTCTGCTCACTTAAGCTTTATTTGTTCCTCTTTTTCTAGATTTTTTTAGATGAAGCAATAGGTTGTTTATTTGGACTCATTCTTGTTTTTGGAGATAGGCCTGTAATCATATGAACTTTCCTATTATGACCACTTTTGCCATGTCCCAAAAGTTTTGATATGTTAAACTATCAATATCATTCGTTTCTATGTATTTCTTCATCTCTCTTTTTGTTTTTTCTCTGACCTAGTTATTCTTCAGTAGCATGTTTTTTAATCTCCATGTATTTGTGGTTCTTCCTGTTTTGATTTTGCAATTGATCTCTACTTTCAAAGCATTATGATCAGAGTATATGCTTATTATAATTTCGACACTTATATTTGTTGCAGCTATCTCTGTGTCCCAGTATGTGGTCAATCTTTGAGAATGTTCAATGTGCACTAGAGTAGAATATATAATGAATAGTTTTGGCATGAAAGGCTCTGTATATGCCAATTATGTTCACTTGGTCTAATGTGTCATTTAAGGATGATATTTCCTTATTGATTTTCTGTTTGGATGATCTGTCCATATCTGACAGTGGAGTATTTAGGTTCCCTGCTACAATACTGTTTTGGTCTGTTTTTATTTCCTCCTTTAGTTCTATTAGTAATTGCCTTATATATGTTGGGGCTACCTGATTGAGAGCATAGATATTAATAAGTGTTATGTCTTCTTGATGCATGATTCACTTTTTCATCATAAACTGTTTCTCAGTATCTTTCTTTACTTTTTTTATTTTGAAGTCTATTTCATCTGATATTAGCACCGCTACTCCCACTTTTCTCTGAATGCCATTTTCTTGAACTATTATTTTCCATCCTTTTACTTTTAGTCTATATTTATCTTTATAACTGAGATGTATCTCTTAGAGGCAGCATATGGTTGGTAGAGTTTTATTTTTTGATCCAATCTGCAACTCTATGGCTTTTTATTGGTAAGTTCAGTCCATTTATATTTAGGGTGATTGTTGAAATGCGAGGTCTTTTTATAGCCATTTTATCTTTTACTTTCTGGTATCTTGGTGTTTCCATTGCTTTCTTGTCCTTGTCTTTCTGTTTTCTTTATTTTTGTTGGCTTTTGTGGGTTTTCCCTCTGATCTTTCTTGTTTTATGTTATATACTTCAGTTTTGAATCTTTTGCTTGTGATTACCATGATGAATATTTAAAGTA
>NW_011888844.1:1091145-1106488 GCF_000151845.1 Pteropus vampyrus | reverse complement strand
GTCTTGCTATAGCAATTCTCTTCATAATGTTTAAGCTTACAATGCCTTGGTTTTAGGGGTACATTCCTCTGATTCTATTTGTGTGATAGTCACCTTACTCCTTTTTTTTTTTTTTTTTTTTTACATATTTTGTTTTAGGGGAACTGACCGTTTTCAGTGTTTCTTGTAATTCAGGCCATGTAGTGGAGAATTCCATCCATTTTTCTAATACTGGAAAGGTCTTTATTTCTCCTTCATATCTAAAGGAGTGCTTACCTGGATACATTATTCTTGGCTGGTAGTTCCTTTCAATTGTTCGAATATTTGAATCCACTCCTTTCTGGCTTGTAAGGTTTGTTCTGAGAAGTCCGACGATAATTTAATAGGTTTTTCTTTAAAAGTTACTGTCTTCTTTTTCCTGGCTGCAATGAGATGTATGTGTTCATCATTGATTTTTAATATTTTTAGTACAATGTGTCTTGGAGAAGGCCTTTTTAGGTTGAGATAGTTGGGTGTTCTGTCGACTTCTTGAATTCCAAGCTCCAGTTCATTCCTTAGACTTGGGAAATTCTCGTCAACTATTTGTCTGAAAACACTTTCTAATCCCTGCTCCTTTTCCTTCCCTTCAAGAATGCCCATTATTTTTTGTTTACTTTCCTGATGGTGTCAGCTAATTCTTTTATTTATCTTTCATTATTTTTCCTTCTTTGGTTTCTCTCTTCTTCCTTCTGACTTATTTCTAGATTTCTGTCTTCGATATCACTGATCCTTTCCTCCATTTGGTTGACTCTATTTACCAAGCTTGCTATTTCATTTTTCAACTCTTGTAGTGTGTTTTTAATCTCCAGATGTTCTATTCTGTTCTTTTTGAGTGTTTCAGTCTCCTTGCAAAAGAACTCATTCTGCTCATCTAGTTCTTTTTTGGATTCCTTAAATTGTCGATGTGAATCATTTTGGATCTCATTAATTTTTTTCATAAGTACCATCCTGAATTCTCTGTCACTTAAGTTGCATATTTCTATGTCTGTAAGCTTATTTTCTGGAGATTTTTTTCTTTCTTTCTGAGATGCCTTTTCATCTTTGTTGTTCATGATATTTAATGGACTATTTCTCTGCCTGTTCATTAATGGAAGTATATTCTGCTTTTTTTCCAGAAAGGATATTTATTATGTAAAAGTATCTCTTTAGCCTATGGTAACTCTTATGCACAGATCCCACACTCAGACGCGTTGGTGTGCTGTTTGGGTGTTTTTTGTTGAGTTTTAGATGTTCATCTCATTGTTGTTTCAAGGGGAGAGATCTGGGGACGTCTCACTCCACTATGTTTCTCGAAACGCTCATCACTTCTCTTTAACAGTCTGCATTTGCACTCCTTTAGGCACTGGTCAAAGCTCTGGGGGCAAGGATTTTGGCAGCTCTTGCTGCTGGAGAGGCACACCACCTCTATAATGGCTCACTCAGGGTGTCCCCAACTCATTCCAAGAATATTAACAGGCACCAACTCTCTCATTATTTTTATTTAGCGTTACTCAAGTTATAACACCAAAGAAATAAATAGGTTGTAAATACAAAAAAAAAAAAGGCAACATTGCCACTGATTGAAAATGATAACTTTACCTTTCTTATAACAACTACAACAACAAAAATTGACAGAATAATATTTCAATTATTGAAATATTGGTCAGGGAGTGAGTTACATAATAAATATGCACACAAATTATAAACATGGCAAAAAATCTAATTAAAAGTTTTAATGAAAATATATATTTTTTTGAATTTAACAATAAAATATAAAGTAAGAGTAAACTACACAAAAATATACAGAATTCATAAACAGAAAACTATAAAACTTGACTAAAGACCATAAAAAGAGATTCTGGGAAAACATGGTAGAGTGAGAGACATCCTCAGATCTCTCCCCTTGAAACAACAATAAGTCAAACATCTAAAACTCAACAAAAAACACCCAAACTACACACCAGCACATCTGAGTATGGGATCTGCACATAACAGCTACCATGGGTGTTGAGCAGTAGACTGGGACAAATAAAGAAGCTGCCTCTCGCAGCTGCTGGAGCTCCTTGCAGGAGGAGAGAGAGGAGTGAAGTTGCAGTGACTTCCCTGATCAGCTCTGCCTGGAAGTGCCAGGACTTTTCTACACAGCAGGCAACAGGGCTCAGTCATCAGGGCAGAAAGCAGAGAAGCGGGACTGGACAGCAGAGAAACAACAGTTGATTTTTACTGGCCCCGGTTGCAAAACCGAGGCGGAGCTGCAGCCACCAACCCCTAATCCAGAGGGCCTCTCCCCCCATACTCTCACAGATTGATCACCATGGAACCGCAGGGGAATCTGAGCAAGAGCTGCAGAGACTGAAATTACCTCTCTTAGCCTCTAGAGCTCCCTGGAGGAGGAGGGTGATGGGAGAAGGTGCAGCGACTTCCATGAACAGCCCTGCCTGGAAGTGCCAGAACTTTTCTTTGCAGCTGGCAGCAGGGCTCAGTCATCAGGGCAGAAAGTAGAAAAGTGAGACAGGACCGCAGAGAAACAACAGTTGATTTTTACTGGCCGCGGTTGTAAATCCAAGGCTGAGCCTCAGCCTCCAACCCCAAACCCAAAAGGCCCTTCCCTCATACCCAATGAGACCAATCACCACGGAGCCCCATGGGAATCTGAACACATGCTACCAAAACTGTTGCTAACATTGATAGGGGCTGAAACTGAGAGTAGCGAGTGTGATTAAAATCTACAAGAAAATAAAAGATGTTAGGCTCTATGTAAAACAGGGATCCAAGAGGCTTAGACTCCACCTACTTGAAACCAAATGTAAAGCTCCTTCTTTGCAGCAGGCTAAAGAAAGAACTTTATATAATAAAACTTTTTCTGGAAAAACAACAGAATACACTTTCATTAATGTCCAGGTGGAGAAAACCATAAAGAACACTTAAATAAAGTGAAGAGAGACATACTATGTTATTAGTTACAAAGACTAAATATTTTAAAGATGCAACCCTCTCCAAAATATTCTCTGAATCAAATGTAATATCAAGAAGCCAGGGATTTTTACTTCAAACTTTGCAAGATGTTCATTTAAACCAATGAAGAAATAGAAATAAGCAAGAAACATTTTAAAAGTAGGACTTTTTAGATATCATAATGTGTTCTAAAGTTACTGTAGTTAAAACTCCATAGGACTATTATAAGAACAGACAACCCAGAAAAACAGAATAAAATTATAGGGGAAATGTCTATTTAAGAAATCATGATAAATATAAATGGAACTAATAATTAAATAAAGTATACTGTAACTAATGATGCTGAAGAAGCACAACTGGGGAAAAATAAGTAAAAAAAAAAAAAAAAAGAGGTTTGTATTCCAAAGCAATAAACAAATTGATGGGCCTACCTATCTATTCAGAATATTCCTTTCAAGTGTTACAGGCCCAATCTTCCTGAGGTCAACTGACAGTCCCTGAGGGTAACTTGCATCTTAAGATAGCATCAGTCATGGCAAGCACCAGAAACCATTTTTACCTAAAAGCCTATTTCCACCTTTTCAACAATTTTATATGTCTTTTTTTCCTTTATTGAATTAAGTTTTTTTCTTAAATATCTACAATAGTTTATTTTTTGTACTAAATCCTAGGCGATATATCTTTTTAACTATCAACATAAAAATAAAGGACACGTAACATGAAATTTATCATCTTAACTATTTTTATGTGTATACTTCAGTGCTATTAAATACATTCACCATGCTGTGAAACCATCACTATCATCCATTTTTTAAATTACTGGGGTGACATTGATTAATAAAATCATATAGCTTTCAAGTTTACAATTCAATAATAGATTATATGTATGTTTCATTGTGTGTTCACCATCTAAAATTAAATTTTCTTCCATCACTAAATATTAGACCCCCTTTACCCTTATCTACCTCCCATCTCCCCTGCTTCCCTCTGGTAACCACTAATCCACTGTCCCTGTCCATGTGTCTCTATTTGTCATGTTTGTTTGCAGCTTTCAGTTTTATATCTCACATAAAAGTGAAATCATATGGTTCTCATTTTTTTTTTTTATGTCTGGCTATTTCACTTAGCATGATAATCTCAAGATCTTCTACCCATATTGTCACAAATGATAGTATATCATCTTTCCTTATGGCTGAGTAATATTCCATTGTATATATGTACATCTTCTTTATCCAGTCATCTCTCAATAGACACTTCAGTTGTTTCCTGGCTTGGCCACTGTGAACAATGCTACTATGAACAGTGGGGTGCATATATCTTTGCAGATAAATGTTTTGAAGTTTTGGGGTAAATATTGAGAAGAAGGCTTCTTAGTCTATGGTAATTCTATTCTTAGTTTTTTGAGGAACTTCCATACTGTTTTCCATAGTGGCTGTACCAGTTACATTCTCAAACACTAGCAGTGTATGAGGGTTTCTTTTTCCTCATAAACTCTCTAATACTTGTTTGTACTTATCCTGTTGACGATAACCATTCTAATATGTATGAGCTGGTATCTCATTATGGTTTTAATTTGCATTTTCCTAATAGCTAGTGAAGTCGAACATCCTTTCATATGTTTTCTTGAGAAAAGTATCTGTTCAGGTCTTCTGCCCATTTATAATTGGATATATTTTTTATATTGTTGAGTTGTATTAGTTTTTCAATATTTTGGATATTAGGCTCTTATAAAAGTTGTTTTTTGCAAATATATTCTCCCATTTGGATGATTGCCTCTTTGTCTTGTTAATGATTTCTTTTGCTGTGCAGAACTTTTCAGTTTGATATAGTCATTTATTTTTGCTTTTACTTCCTTTTGTCTTTGAGGTCAAATTCATAAAATTTTCTCTATATCCAAGACTCATGGGTAATAAACTTAATAAACAATGTGGAGGACATATATACTGAAAACTACAAGACATTATTAAAATAAATTAAAGCAGACACAAAGAAATGGAAGAATATTTTATGTTCATTGGAAGAATCAACATAGTTAAATATTACCCAAAGTAATATATAGCTTTAATGCAATTCCCATTAAAACTTCAATGGTAATTTTTAAAGAAATAGACCTAGAAACCATCAGATTTGTATGGAATCACAAAAGACCACAAATAACCAAAGTGATCTTGTGGAAAAAGGCCAGAGGTATCAGTCTGCCTGACATCAACTTATACTACAAAGCATCAATAAATAAAACAGCATAGTATTGGCAGAAAGACAGATGCATAGACCAATGGAACAGAATTGGGAGTCTAGAATTAAACCTCCATCTACATGGGCAAATAATTTTTGACAAAAGAGCCATAAGCATACAATGGAGAAAGGAAAGCCCCTTCAACAAATGATGCTGGGAAAATTGGAAAGCTAGTTGCAAAAGAATGATACAAGACTGTATTATCACTATATACTAAATTTAACTCAAAATGGATCAAAAGCATGAATATAAGGCCTAAAACAATAAATTGCATAGAAGAAAACATAGATACTAAACTCATGGACCTTGGATTTAGAGATTTTATGAATTTGACCTCAAAGACAAGGGAACTATAATAAAAAATAAATAAAATTTGACTATATCAATCTGAAAAGCTTCTGCACAGCAAAAGAAACCATCAACAAGGCAAAGAGGCAACTATTATCCTTGCGTGTGATGATGATATTTACCTTATGAGGTTTTTATGAAGGTTAAGTGAGGTCATTTATTTTAAATTACTGTTAAACTACTTAATGTAATGCTCAGTATTTAATAGGTTTCCCCATTTAATGTTAGTTGTTGTTATTTTATTGTTGTGGAATAAACTTGGAATTTGGAATGAAATATAAAAATATTTTTTCAAGTGAGTGACCTTGAGCAAGTTAATATTCTTTTTTGGAGAATGGAGCTGATAATGGTTTTTCGAAAAGAAAACTATGTATCTTTTTTCTCCAGAGATTTTGTCAAGAATTATGAGATAATCTATGTGAAAATATTTTGTAGGCTATATAATGAATTATATATGTATTAAATATATTTACATAATATTATGTAACTGCTCAATTAGTATGAAACCTAATATAAACTTAAATAGTTTAAATGGTTATCATTCTAAGATAACATATTTGCACTTTACATTACCAGAATGTTGCAATTTAGAGCAACATTGGGGATTACCTTGTCCAAACTCTCCACCTATGTAGGAGAAACTGAGTTTTAGAAACTAAAAGTCTTTTCCAAAGTAAATAATAAGTTTTGGAAGAGATGAATTTAGAACTCAGATTTCTGTATATCTCATCTAGTTTAGTTTTCAATGAAGGCTTTAAATATGTTTTAGTTCAGAAGAGAAATACTTTCGGTAGGAAAATGAAACACTAGGACAAGAAAGCATGTTAAATATTTGAACCTGTGTTATCACAGTGGTTTTCAATCACATTTTATTGGTGACTAGTTCATTAATGCTTACAGCAGGCCTATTTTATTAAAGTGGATGTTTGTGGGCTTCCTATTAAGTGTCATAGTGGTGGATGCAAAAACGTTCTGATACCATCTCCAAGCATGATATTGCATGCATGCACTTATCTAAAACCCATATGAGTATGATATACATGATATGTCTGTATTTATACTGAAAAAGTATTAATTGATCTTAAAAATTATAGACATTTTTCTTGGTGAGGTGTTTTTATAGCTTCCTGGGGCATAATTAATAAAGGCCTAAACAAAAACAAAGACAAAAAACAAAAAAAACAAAAAAAAAAGAAGAAGAGAATACTAATAGACGAAAAGACTAATAGAAGAAAAAACTAATATATCTGAATCCTCTTTTCATATTTCCAATGAAATAGAGCTAAAAGAGACATAGAAATTTATGACAAGATTTTTCTCCCTGCTAGTGTAAAGTTTACTGTGGTTAGAAATATTGGCATGTCAGAAATCTACTAAGGTTGTAAAGAAAATTTTTTTCTCGGTGATAATATACTTTGTGGTTAAAATGAAGATAGTATATAGTGGTTATTGGTTTGCCATTAGTGTAAAATAGACATTTGTTCAAATTTCTGCTCTGTCGCTTACTAGTTTTATGATCTTTGAAGAAGTTATTTAATCTTTCTAAGAACAGTTCCTTTATCTGTCAAACAAGATTTATACTAGTGCCTATTTTATAGTATTGTTATGAGAATTAAATAATATGATAGTTCATCTAAAAGCATTTAATACAGTGCCCATATAATGTAATAGCTCTGCAAATGGGAACTGTTATTACAATCAGCATTTATTGCTAAAGACACACATGAGTAAAGCCTGAAGGTGTAAATAATAAAAAATCCCCCCAATCTCATAGTAAGGGCTACTATTTATGCCCACTAGGGAGAGAAATTTATAGATTACTTGATAGCTACTCTCCTTGCTTTTCACTCCAACTTTCATATGAAACTGTATTTGGCATTTTTCTGTCACATATAACATGCAAGAAACTTAAAATAATTTT
Organism: Pteropus vampyrus; assembly: GCF_000151845.1. NCBI lineage: Eukaryota > Metazoa > Chordata > Mammalia > Chiroptera > Pteropodidae > Pteropus > Pteropus vampyrus. The sequence continues at coordinate 1,099,031 of NW_011888844.1, read as the reverse complement.
TATACCCCATGTGAGTTACTTATTTTAAAATTATACAATGCCATGAGAAACTTCTCATGTGATGATTAAAGCTCTCAATTCCACAGTTCTCTGTGTTAAAAAGATTGGCCTTACATTATGGTTTTATCTGTTCCCTTTTAGATATCACCATTAATCCTAGTTAAATAATCATCTCAAATCTTGCTTAATTGAGATTACTCCTTAGGAGCAAATCAAACAAGTCTACTACATTTTATATATGATAACTTTCATATATTTAGAGAGAGCTCTCATATCCTAAAGTGAACTCTTCTTTTCAAGGTAAATGAACAAAGGTTTTCAAACATTTCTCATATAACAATCTGTCTGGTTTTATCATTACCCTCACCATTCTTTCCAATTTGTCTAATAATTGAAAAAAAGTTTTGATGCATTGTTAAGAAATTGATATTCCAGGTATTTTTTGATATCAGAAAATACAATAGGAATGTTTTCTTTTCTTATTTCAAGTATTGTACTGCTGTTAATGCTGCATAACATCACATTAACTTTTTTGAATGTGTGTGTGTATATCTCTGTGTGTATATATATGTGTGTATAAAACTCATACTCAACTCATTGTCAATGAAAATCATTTAAATCTTTATTACATGGGTTGTTAGTCTTCTTTATGCATTCCATGGAAACTTTGCTCTTTTCAAGTGTAGACATATTCCATATATTAAATAATATTAGATTTATTCTATTTTTTTCCTATCAAAAAATTTTGGATGATAATTATGACAACCATATATTCCGTTTCAAAATGTGCCACTAGGAGTAATGACAGCAAAATGACAAACAAAAAAGCTCCAAGCTCTTCTGCTAGCTTCGGCAGCACACATAAAATAATTGGAACAATGCAGAGAATAGCATGGCCTCTGTGCAAGGATGACATGTAAATTCGTGAAGCATTTCATAATTTTCACTTTAAATGTAAATTGATTAAATGGTCCAATCAAAAAAAAAAAACATAGGGTAGTCAAAAAGATAAGAAAACAAGACGTATGCATATACTGTCTACAAGAGACCCACTTCAGATCAAATGACACTCACAGACTGAAAGAAAAAGGATGAGAAAAGATATTTCATAAAAATGGAAATGAAAAATAAGCTGTGGTAGTGATACTTATATCAGATAAAATAGACTTAAAACAAAGGATATAATAAGAGACAAAGAAAGGCACTACATAATGATAAAGGGATCAATAAATAAAGGGGACATAACCATAGCAAACATATATGCATCCAACATAGGAGTGCCTACATACACAAAGCAATTATTGACTGACATAAAAGGAGAGATCAACAGTAATACACTTGTAGTAGGATACTTTAACACATCATTGACATCAATGGGCACATCTTCCAGGCAAAGAATCAACAATGAAACAATGGGCCAAGGAGACACACTAGAATTCATGGATTTAATAAATATTTTCAGAGCATTTTACCCCAAAGCAGCAAAATACACATTCTTCTCAAGTGCACATGGAATATTTTCAAGGATAGACCACAGGTTAGGACACAAAATAAATCTCAATAAATTTAAGAAGATTGAAATCATATCAACCATCTTCTCTGATCACAATGGTATGAAACTAGAAATTAACTACAAGAAAAAAAACTGGAAAATACGCAAACACATGGAGGCTAAATAACATGCTACTGTAGAACGAATGGGTTATTAATGAGATCAAGGAAGAAATCAAAAGATAACTAGAGACAAGTAAAAATGAGAACACAATAACTGAAAATCTATGGTCCACAGCAAAAGCAGTCCTAACAAGGAAAGTCATAGCAATATAGACAACTCAAGAAAGAAGAAAAAACTCAAACAAACAATTTAACCCTACACTTAAAAAAAAAAAAAGCTAGAAAAAGAACAACAAAGTCCAAAGTGAATAGAAGGAGGAAATAATAAAGATCAGAGCAGAAATAAACAAAATAGAGTCTAAAAAATAATACAAAAGATTAATGAAACTAAGAGCTGGTTCTTTGAAAGGATAAATGAAATTAATAGACCCTTAGCAGACTCGTCAAGGAAATAAAGAGAGAGTACTCAAATAAATAAAATCAGAAATGAAAGAGAATCTATAACTATGAACTCCACAGAAATACAAAAGATCATAAAAAAATACCATGAGGTATTATATGCCAATAAATTGGACAATCTGGAAGAAATGGACACATTCCTGGACCAGATGGTTTCATATGTGAATTTTACCAAACATTCAATGAGGAACTGTCACCTATTCTTCTCAAATTATTCGAAAAAAACCAAGAAAAGGGAAGCCTCCCTAACTCCTTTTATGAGGCCACAATTACTTTGATTTCAAAACCAGATAAAGGCATTACAAAAAAAGAAAAGTATGGGCTGACATCTCTTATGAACACTGATGGAAAAATCCTCAATAAAATATGCTTACAACATAGAAATATGCTTACAACATAGAAATATGAAAATTAAATGACAGAAAATTCAAGACAGTACTTCTGAAAAAACTCAGTGAGATTAGAAATGAATTATGTCAACAATTTCAGAAACTGAAAAAAACAACTAAATGAGCGGAATGAGTTCTTTAGCAAGGAGATTGAAGCCCTCAGAAAGAACCGAATAGACCTTCTGGAGATAAAGAACATACTACAAGAGTTGAAAAATGAAACAACAAGCTTGGGAAATAGAGTCAACCAAATGAAGGAAAGGATAAGTGATATTGAAGACAGAATCCAGAAATAAATCAGAAGGAAGAAGTGAGAAACTGAAGAATGAAAAGTAATGAAAGAGAAATACAAGAACTAGCTGATACCATTGTGAGAGGACACATAAGAATAATAGGCATTATCGAAGGGGAGTAAAAAAAAAACATAGAAAGCATTTTCAGACAAATAGTTGACGAGAATTTCCCAAATCTAAGAAATGAACTGGAGCTTGGAATTCAAGAGTCAACAGAACACTCAACTATCTCAACCCAAAAAGGCCTTCACCAAGGCACATCGTATTAAAACTATCAAAAATCAACAACAAAGACAGAATTCTCAGGGCAGCCAGGGAAAAAAGATGGTACCCTATAAAGGAAAACCCAGTAGATTATCGCCGGACTTCTCAGCACAAACCTTACAAGCCAGAAAGGAGTGGAATCAAATATTCAAACGATTAAATGAAAGAAACTACCCTCCAAGAATAATGTATCCAGCTAAGCTCTTCTTTAGATGAAGGAGAAATAAAGAACTTTCTAGACATACAAAAATTGAGAGAATTCTCCACTACATGGCCTGAATTACAGGAAACACTGAAAGAGGTCAGCTTACCTAAAACAAAATGAGAAAAAAACTGCAGAATTAAGACTAAGGTGACTAGCAGGCTGATAAAAGCAGAGAAGTGCAACCCTTACAAGAACAGGGCATTATAAGCTTAAAATAAGAAGAGATTTGCTATAGCAAGATAGTAATTAAAGTTCAGTGTACATAGGGATAACATGGGACAACAATAACAGAAAAGGGGAGGATTCGAAGATCCAAATTCACAAAGAGGAATGGAGATAAGGCACATGCAGAAGAAAAGAGATGACTGTATACATACAACTATCCTTTTCATGTTCATAAAGGTAACCACAGGCCAAAGATTTAGAACTGAAGTATATAACATAAACAAAAAGAACCAGAGGGAAAACCAATAAAAGCCAACCAAAATAAAGAAAACAGAAACACAAGGACAAGGAAGCAATGGAAACACCGAGATACCAGAAAGCAAAAGATAAAATGGCTATAAGAAGGCCTCATATTTCAATAATCACCCTAAATATAAATGGAATGAACTCACTAATAATTAGGTACATAGTTGCAGTTTGGATCAAAAAACAAAACTCGACCATATGCTGCCTCCAGGAGACACATCTCAGTTCCAAAGAAAAATATAGACTCAAAGTGAAAGGATGGAAAATGATGTTTCGAGCAAATGGCATTCAGAGAAAAGCAGGAGTAGCAGTACTAATCTTGGACAAAGTAGAATTCAAAATTAAAAAAAAAAGGCAAAGAAAGATACCTTTTTGATTTTTAAGTCTATCATTATGAGGGACACTTCATAATGATAAAGAGAATCATGCACCAAGAAGACATAACACTTTCAGGGAGCCCTGAAATATGTAAAGCAACTACTAATGGAACGAAGGGGAGAAGCAGACCAAAACACTCGTAGTGGGGGACTGAATTACACTACTGTTGGATATGGACAGATCATCTAAACAGAAAATCAATAAGAAATAGCCTTCTTAAATGACACATTAGACCAACTAGACATAATTGACATATATAGAGCCTTTCATCCTCAAACAGCTGCTTATGTATTCTTCTCTAGTGCATATGGAACATTCTCAAGGAATGATCAGATACTGGGACACAGAGATAGGCTCAACAAATATGAGAGTAGAATTTATACCAACCATATTTTCTGATGATAATACATTGAAACTAGATATCAAATGCAAAAAGGAACCAGGAAGAACCACAAATACATGGAGATTAAACAACATGTGACTATAGAATAACTGAGTCAGAGAAGAAGTCAAGGGAGAAATCAAGAGATATATAAAAATGAATGATAATTATAGTACAACATATCAAAACTCGGGACACGACAAAAGCAGTCATAAGAGGAAAGTTCATATCATTAATGGCCTATCTCCAAAAACAAAAACGAGCTCAAAATAACAAACTAATGCTTCATCTTAAAAAACAGGGAAAGGAAAAACAAAAGAAGCCTAAGACAGCAGAAGGAAAGAAATAATCAAATTTAGAGCAAAAATAAATGAAATTGAAAACGAACAAACGAACAAACAGAAAACATGAATGCAACAGAGAGCTGGTTCTTTGAGAAGGTTAATAAATTCGACAAACCCCTGGCTAGGCTCACTAAAGGAAAAAGAGAAAGGACACAAATAAACAAAATCAGGGGTGGAAGACGGGAAATAACAACAGAAAATGCAGAAATACAAAGGATCATACAAGAATGGTATGAAAAAAATTATATAACACCAATTTAATAACCTAGAAGAAATGGACCAGTGCTTAAAAAAAAATACAACCTTCCCACACTGAATTAAGAACATCTGGAAAATTTAAATAGATTGATCAACAGTATGGAAATTGAAACTATTATCAAAAAACTACTAAAAATTAAAAATCCTGGACCAGATGGCATCACCAGTGAATTCTCCCAAATATTCAAAGAAGATTTAGTACCTATTCTCCTCAAATTCTTCCAAAAAATCCAAGAGGAGGCAATACTTCCCACCTCATTTTATGAGGCCAATATTACCCTGATACCAAAACCAGGTAAAGATAACACAGAAACAGAAAACTACAGACCCATATCTCTCATGAACACAGATGCAAAAATCCTAAATAAATACTAGCAACCCGAATACAGCAACATATTAAAAGGATTATACGCCACGATCAAGTGGGCTTCATTCCAGAGGCACAGGGATGGTTCAACATATGCAAATTGATTAATATGATACACCACATAAACAAATTTAAAAAATAGAATCATATGATCGAATCAATAGACACAGAAAAATTCTTCAACAAGATACAGCATCCATATGTGATCAAAACATTTAACAACACTGGTATAGAAGGAAAGTACCTTAACATAATAAAGGCCATATATGACAAACGCTCAGCCAACATTATCCTTAATGGTGAAAAACTAGAAACTTTCCCTCTAAGATCATGAACAAGGCAAGACTGTCCTCTATTACCACTGTTATTCACTAGAACATTGGAGGTCCTAGCAAGTGCAATCAGGCAAGAGAAAGATATAAGAGGATCCACACAGAAAACGAAGAAGTCAAACTGTCACTATTTGCGGATGACATGATTCTCTATATAGAAAACCCTAAAGACTCCACAAGAACACTACTAGAAACAATAAGCACATATAGTAAAGTCTCTGGTTACAAAATCAAAGTTCAAAAATCCATCACGTTCCTATACTCACCTAATGAAATGTCAGAAAAAGAAGCGGAAAAAATAATTCTTTTTGCAATTGCAACAAAAAGAATAAAATACCTAGGAATAAATCTAACAAAACAAGTGAAGGACCTATATAATGAAAACTATAAGACTCTATTAAAAGAAATTGAAGATGATACAAAAAAAAATGGAAAGATATTCGTGTTCTTGGATTGGAAGAATCAACACAGTTAAAATGATAATTTTACATAAATCATTATACAGATTTAATACAATACTCATCAAAATCCCATCAGCATTTTTTTAAAAAAATAGAACCAAAAAATATCAGATTTGTATGGAAGCACAAAAGACCCTGAATTGCCAAAGCCATCCTGAGAAAAAAGAACAAGCCTGGAGGCATCACTGCCAGACTTCAAATTATGCTAGAAAGTGACAGTAATCAAAATGGCATGGTATTGGCAGCAAAACAGACACATGCACCAGAGGAACATAATCAAGATTCCAGAAGCAAACCCATATTTATATGGGCAAATAATTTTAGACAAAAAAGCCAAAAACATAGAGTAGAGAAAGCCTTTTCAATAAATGGTGCTGGGGAAATTAGAAGTCCACCTGCGAAACAATGAAATGACTATTGTCTATCACCACACACCAAAATGAACTCAAATGGATTAAGAACCTGAATATAAGGCCGGAATCAATAAAATGTATAGAAGAAAACATAGGAACTAAACTCAAGGACCTTTGACTTAAAAAGGATTTTATGAATTTGACCTCAAAATCAAGGGAAGTAAAAGCTAAAATAGATGAATGGGACTACTTCAAACTAAAAAGCTTCTGCTCAGCAAAGGAAACCATCAGCAAGGTAAAGAGACAACCATCTGAATGGGAAAATACATTTGCAAACAACACCTCTGATAAGGGCCTAATATCCAAAATATGCAAAGAACTCATGCGACTCGATAACAACAAAAAACCAAAATATCCAGTCAATAAATGGGCAGAGGACCGGAACAGACACTTCTCCCTAGAGGACACACGAATGGCCAACAAATATATGAAAAGATGCTCAACATCGCTAGCTGTTAGGGAAATGCAAATTAAAACCACAATGAGATACCATCTCATACCTGTTACAATAGCTATAGTCGACAAAACAAGTAATAACAAATGTTGGAGAGGATGCGGAGCAAAGGGAACCCTCATACACTGCTGTGGGACTGCAAATTGGTACAGCCACTATGGAAAACAGTATGGAGGTTTCTCAAAAAACTAACAACTGATCTAGCATATGATCCAGTAATCCCTCTACTGGGTATTTACTGCAAAGACTTAAAAACTCATATCCGAAAAGACATTGGCACACCGATGTTCATAGCAGCACTATTCACAGTGGCCAGGACATGGAATCAACTGAAGTTTCTTATGATGGATTATTGGCTAAGGAAGCTGTGCTATATATTTACAAAGGAATATTACTCAACCATAAGAAAGGATGAAATATTGTCATTTGTGACAACCTGGATGCACTTCGAGATAATCATACTAAGCAAAATAAATCAGACAGAAAAAGTTGAAAATCACATGATATCACTTATATGTGAAACAGAAACCTAAAAGCAACAAATGATGAGGACAAACAGAGACTCAGGGACATGGACAATGGACTAGTGATTACCAGAGTGTAGGGGGTGAGGCAAGAGGGAAGAGGTAGACAAGGTAAAGGGGGTCAAATATAGGGGGGGTGGGGGAAGAGGGTAAAGGGGATCAAATATATGGTAGCTGAAGGAAACTGGACTCTGGGTGGTAATCACACAATAGAATATATACATGTCAAATTATAATGTACACCTGAAAATTATATAATTGTATTAACCAATGTTACC
>NW_011888844.1:1086949-1090810 GCF_000151845.1 Pteropus vampyrus | reverse complement strand
AAAAAAAATGGCATAGTATTGGCAGCAAAACTGACACACGGACCAGTGGAACAGAATTGAGAGTCTAGAAGTAAACCCATATTTATATGGGCAAATAATTTTTGACAAAAATGCCAAACACATACAGTGGAGGAAAAAAGCCTCTTCAGTATCTGGTGCTGGGAATACTGGAAAGCCAACTACAAAAGAATGAATCTAGACTGTTTTTTATCACCGCACATCAAAATTAACTCAAAATGGATGAAGGACCTGAATATAAGACCCGAAACATAAAATGCATAGAAGAAAACAGGAACTAAACTCAAGGACCTTAGACTTAAAGAAGATTTTATGAGTTTGACTTCAAAGCAAGGGAAGTAAAACTTAAAATAAATGAATGGGACCATATCAAATCAAAAAGATACTCAGCAGAAGAAATTGTCAACAAGGTAGAGACAACCATCCGAATGGAAAAATATATTTGGAAGCAATGCCTCCAATAAGCCTAATGTCTAAAATATACAAAGAACTCATACAACTCAATAACAACAATCAAAAAATGGGCAGAGGATCTGAACAGACACTTCTCCTTAGAGGACATACAAATGACCAATAAATATTTGAAAAAATGCTCAACCTCGCCAGCTATTAAGAAAATGCAAATCAAAACCACAATGAGATACCATCTCACACCTGTTAGAATAGTTATAATCAACAGAACAGGAAATAAGAAATGGTGGAGGAGACATGGAGAAACACGTACTCTCATACATGCTGGCGAGACTATAAATTGGTACAGCCATTATGGAAATCAGATCTACCATACGATCCAGCAATCCCTCTACTGGATATTTACCCGAAAGTCTTGAAAACCCATATCAGAAAAGATATTTACATACCGATGTTTATAACAGCATTATTCACAGTGGCCATGACATGGAAGCAACACAAGCATTCTATGATAGATGATTGGCTAAAGGAGCCATGGTACATATATACAATGGAATATTACTCAGACACAGGAAGAGATAAAATACTGCCATTTGCAACGACATGGATGAACCTTGAGATAATCATGCTAAGCAAAATAATCCATTTAGAAAAATTTGAAAATCACATGATATCACTTATATGTGGAATATAAACCTAAGAACAACAAAGGAATGGGGCAAACAAACAGAGACTCATGGACATGGACTATAGACTAGTGGTTACCAGAGGGTAAGAGGTGTGGTGAGTGGGGGAGGTAAATGGATAAATGAAGTCAAAGATGTGGTGATAGAAGTAATCTAACTATGGAAGGTACACACAAAGTGTAAATATATATATGTCTTACTGTTAAAATGTACAGCTGAATCTTATTGGATTTCATTAACCAATGTTACTATTAAAAATAAATAAATAATTAAATGAATTCAAAAAATATATAAAAATTATATCATACACCATTATCAAGTTGTATTTATTCCTAGGATGCAAGGTTGGTGCAATATCCACAAATCAATTAATGTGATACACCACTTTAAAAATTGAAAGATAAAAACCATATGATTGTATCAATAGATGTAAGAAAAGCATTTGACAAAATTCTGCATCCATTTATGATAAAAACTTTCAGCAAATTGGGAATAGAGGGAACATACATCAACATAATAAAGACCATCTATGACAAACCCACAACTAACATCATACTCAATGTAAAAAGGCTAAAAGCATTTTCCTTAAGATTAGGAACAAGAGAAGGATGCCCACCTTTACCACTGCTCTTCCACATTGTATTGGAAGTGTTAGCCACAGCCATAAGACAAGAAAGAAAAATAAAAGGCATCCAAATTGGAAAAGAAGTGAAACTCTCATTATTTGCCAATGACATGATACAATATATAGAGAACCCTACAATTCCACCAAAAAAACCTGTTAGAACTGATCAATGAATTCAGTAAAGTAGCAGATTACAGAATAAATATTCAGAAGTCAGTGGCATTTTTATACACCAATGATGAACTTTCAGAAAGGGAAATTAAGAAAACAATCCCATTTACAATTGTGTCAAAAACTATAAAATACTTGGGAATCAAATTAACCAAGAAGGTAAAATACCTGTTTTCAGAAAATTATGTCATTGAAATAAGAAATTGAAGAAGATTAAAATAAATGGAAGAATATACCATGTTCACGGGAAGGAAAAATCGACATCATTAAAATGTCCATACTACCAAAACGATCTATAGATTCAATGCAATCTCTACCAAAATACCAATGGCATTTTTCAGAGAGCTAGAAAAAATAATCCTAAAATTTATACAGAACCATAAAAGACCCTGAATAGCCACAGTAATCTTGAGAAAGAAGAACAAAGTTGGAGGTATCACAGTACCTGATATCAAACCATACTACAAGGTGCAGTAATCAAAACTGCATGGTACTGGAATACAAACAGATACATTGATCGATGGAACAGAATAGAGAGACCAGAAATAATCCACGCCTATATGCTCACTTAATATATGACGAAGGAGGTAAGAATATACAATGGGGTAAAGACAGTCTCTTCAATAAATATTGTTGGGAAAATTGGAGAGATACATGCAATCAAAAAGAAGCTGGACTGCCTTCTTACACTGTATACAAGAATAAAGTCAAAATTGAATCAAGTCTTACTTGTAAGACCAAAAACCATAAGACTTCTAGAAGAAAACATAGGCAGTAAATTCTTTGATATTACTAACAGAAATTTCTTTTCAGATATATCTCCTTGGGCAAGGGAAATGGAAGAAAAAATAAACAAATGGACTACATCAAACAAAACAGTTTTTGTACAACAAAGGAAACCATAAACAAAACAGTAAGACAACCAACTATCTGGGAGAAGATATTTACTAATGATACATCTGATAAGGGGTGAATATCCAAAATATATAAAGAACTTATCCAAGTCAACAACAACAACAACAACAACAAACAAACAATCCAATTAAAAATGGGCAGAAGTCCTGAACAGATACTTCTCCAAAGACGAAATACAGATGGCTAATAGACATATGAAAAGATGCTCAAGGTCGCAAATTAAAACCACAATGAGGTATCACCTCACACCTGTCAGAATGGCTATCATCAATAAATCAAAGAACAACAAGTGTTGGCGAGAATGTGGAGAAAAGGGAACCCTCATACATTTTTGGTGGGATTGCAAATTGATACAGCTTCTGTGGAAAACTCTATGGAGGTTTCTCAGAAAATTAAAAATGGATGCACCTTTTGACCCAGAAATTACACTTCTGGGTATTTATCCAAAGAAAACCAAAACAATAATTCATAAAGATCTATGCACTCCAATATTCATGGCAGCACCATTTACAATAGCCAAGATATGGAAGCAATCTAAATGCTCATCAATGGATAATTGAATAAAGAAATTATGGTTCATATATACAGTGGACTATTACTCGGCCATTTAAAAAAAATGAAATCGTACCATTTGCAATGACAGGATGGACCTAGAGGTTATTATTCTGAGTGAATAAGTCAGAGAGAGAAAGAAAAATACCATATGGTTTCACTTATATGCGGAATCCAAGGAACAAAAAGAACAAACTAATCAAAATAGACCCACAAATATAGTGGACAATTTGATGACAGAGAGAGGGGAGTGGATTTGGGGCCCTGGGAGAATGGGGTGAAGGGTTAAAAAAGTAGAAATTAGTAATTGATACTTGGTCATGGGGATGCGGAGCACAGCATAAGGAATGCAGTTAGCATTAATATGATGCCTAGGTGGAGGGCCAGGGGAGGGAGGGAGCAATTTTGGGGATCGTTTTTTGAACTATTTAGATGTCTAACCAATGTACTATATACCTAAAACTAATTTTAAAAATTAAGATA
>NW_011888844.1:1085910-1086865 GCF_000151845.1 Pteropus vampyrus | reverse complement strand
AAGAGTCAGTATTGGTTTCTGCTAACGACCAACTGAACATCAGAGACGGCCATTGTAATGTGAGTTTTGTTGAATGGAAGTCCATGTTGATGAGTTCAAACATGACTTCCAAATCTTCCACCATTAGCCATTTTTTCATGAGCTCATTTGAAAAATGAAAGGGTTAGATAAAGAAAGAGGCTGACTGGTATGCCCAGAACAGGCCATCAAATCCACTTGATTATTAAAATTATCCCTTGTTGAGATATTACCTATCACTGAACATTCACATGGTACACAACATAATATGTTGGTATATGTATACATTGTGAAGTCATGAACTCATTGAAGTTAATAAACATATTTGTCACCTCGTATAGTTACTTTTATTTTTTACATATTGAGAACACTTGAGAAGTAATTACTTACCAAGTATATATTATTATTAAATATAGTTTCATCACTGTACATTAGGTCTTCAGAATTTATCAATCTTATAGTGAAAATTTTTTACCTTTGACTAGTATCTCCTTTGATCCCACCTCCAGCCCCTAGTAATCATTATTCTAACCTTTGTTACTATAACTTTCATTTTTACATTTTTAATTTATTTATTTACTTTTTATTAAACTATATTTAAAATATAATGCTGTGTAAATCTAAGGTATAAAACATGTTGATTTGATGAATTTATATATTGTAATATCATTGCCATTATAGTGATAACACCTCTATCACATCACATAATTAGCATTTCTTTTCTTTGTGATTGAAATAATTCAGATCTAATCTCTTAGAAAGTGTGATAATTATAATGCACTATTGTTTTTCATATTCACTATACTGTTCATTAGATCTTTAAGACTTATATACTACTAATTGTAAGTTTGTACCATTAAACAACATTTTTCTCTAGGTTATTCTTTGAGAATTTTGGAATACTGATTCAATTTCTTTACTCATTATTGTTCTGTTC
>NW_011888844.1:1052759-1085860 GCF_000151845.1 Pteropus vampyrus | reverse complement strand
TTTCTTCATGATTCTGTGCTGGTAGGTTATATGTTTAAAGAAATATATTCATTTTTTCTAGGCTATCAACATTGTTAATGCATAGTTCTTTACAATATGATTTTTTGTATGTCTGTGATATCAGTTCTATTTCTAGTCCTGTTTCATTATTTCTGTTCTGATCTTTGTAGTTCACTTTCCCCTACTAACTTTGGGCTAAATTTGTTCTTATTTACTAGTTCCTTGAAATGTCAAGATAGATTGTTTATTTGAGATCTTTCTGTTTTCTTAATGTGGACATTTATCATTATGACATCATTTTTAAAAATATTTTTGCTTCCTCCTATGATTTTGGGTATGTTGTACTTTCATTTTTGTTTAACTCAAGGTATTTTTTATTTCCTATTTCAGTTTTATTCGATCCATTGTTGTTCAGGAGTGTGTTGTTTAATTTTCATATATTTGTGAATTTTGCAGTTTTCTTATTTTTACTGATTTCTAATTTATACTTTTAAGTTGAAAAAAGTAATCGATATAATTTTTTATCTCTTAATATCTGTTAATACTTACAAAAAGTCAATGAAACCAAGATCTAGTTCTTTGAAGAGATAAAATTGATAAACCTTTAACAAGACTCATCAAGAAAAAAAGAGGACCCAAATAAGTAAAATAAAAAATGAAAGAGAAAAAGTGAGAACTGACACCACAGAAATATAAAGGATTGTAAGAAAATACTATGAACAATTATAAGCCTACAAATTTGACAGTCAGGAAGAGATGAATAAATTTCTAGACATGTACAATCTTCCAAGAATGAATCAAGAAGAAACAGAAAATCTAAACAGACCAATTACTACTAACAGCGTCAAATCAATAATCAAAAAACTCCCCATAAACAAAAGTCCTGGACCAGATGGCTTTACTGTTGAATTTTACTAAACATTCAAAGAAGAATCAACATCCTTCTCTTTTCAAACTATTCCAAAAAATTCGAGAGGAGAGAAAGCTCCCAAGCTCATTTTATGAGTCCAACATTAATTACCCTGATTTGTGACCAGAAAAAGACATTGCAAAAATAAAAGAAAATTATGGTTCAATATCCTTGATGAACATAGATGCAAAAATCTTCAACAAAATATTAACAAGCTGAACTCAGCAATACATAAGAAAAGATCATAAACCATGATCACGTGGGAATTATTCCTGGGATGCAAGGTTGATTCAGTATTGGCAAATCAAGTGATGTGATTGATACATCACATAAACAAATGAAGAATACAAATCTTATGATCATATCAATAGATGCAGAAAAAATTGACAATATTTAGCATCCATTTATAATAAAAACTCTCAGACAAGTGGGGATAGAGAGAAAATAGGTCAACATAATAAATGTCATATATTACAGTTTGATAGCTAACATCACCCTCATTGCCGAAGAGCTAAAAACATTTTCCTTAATATTAGGAAGAGGACAAAAATGTTGACATTCATAACTTTTATTCAAATGTTATCAGAAGACCTAGCCACAGCACTCAGACAATAAAAATAAATAAAGAAATAAAATAAGAAAGAAGTAAAACTGTCATTATTTGCAGATGACATGATATCATATATAAAGATATCACCCAAAACTGTTAGAACTGATAAATAAAATCAGTAAAGTAGCAAGATACAAAATTAGTATTCAGAAGTCAATTGCATTTTGATACATCAATAATGGATTAACAGAAAAAGAAATTTAAAAAACAACCACATTTATAATTGCATTAAAAAATACCTAAGAATAAATTTAAATGAAGAGGTAAAAGACATATACTTGGAAAATTATTAGACATTGAAGAAATAAATTAAAGAAAATATAAATAAATGGAAGTATATACCATGCTCATGGATAGGAAGAATTAGCATAATTAAAAGTCCATACTACTCAAAGCAATCTATAGGTTCAATGCAGTCCCTATAAAAATACTAATGGTATTTTTCACAGAACTAGAACAAATAATCCTAAAATTTATATGGAGCCATAAAAGACCCAGAATAGGCACAGCAATCTTGAGAAAGAAGAGCAAAGTTGGAAATACCATGCTTCCTGATATCAAACTATACTACATGTCTGTAGTAATCAAAACAGCATTATAATGGCATAAAAAACATGCATAGATCAATAGGAAACAATAGAGAGCCCCAAAATAAACCCTCAACTATATGGACAATTAAATTATGACAAATAAAAAATGAATATACAATGGACTAAAGACAATTTCAATAAATATTGTTGAAGAAACTGGACAAATCCATGCAAAAAAATAAAATTAGGCCACCTTCTTATACCATATATAAAAATAAACTCAAAATAGATTTAGGACTTAAATATAAGGTCCAAAGTCATAAAACTAGAAGAAAATATAAGCAGTAAACTCTCTCACATTGCTCTTAGTAATATATTTTTTCTGATATGTCACTGTGGACAAAGGAAACAAAAGAAAAAATAAACAAATGGGATTACATCCAATTAAAGAGTTTTTGCATGGCAAAGGAAACCATCAAAACAGAAAGACAAGCTACTGAATGGGAGAAGTTCTGACAGCGATATTTCTGATAAGGGTTTAATATCCAAAATTTATTTTAAAAAATTCATGCAACTTAACACCAAAAAACAACAAAAACAAAACAAAAACAAAAATGAAACAAAAAAACACTAATAATCCAATCAAAAATGAGCAGAGGACCTGGATAGACATTTCTCCAAACAGGACATACAGATGGCTAATAGACATATGTAAAGATGCTCACGGTTACTATTCATCAGAAAAACACAGATTAAAAACACAACGAGCTATCACCTCATACCTATCAGAATGTCTATCATCAGTAAATCAACAAACAACAAGTGTTGGCAAGGATGTGGAGAAAAGGAAATCCTCCTACACTGTTGGTAAGATTGTAAATTGGTATAGCCACTATGAAAAACAGTTTGAAGTTTCCTCAAAAATTAAAAATGGAACTGCTATGTGACCTAGCAATTCCACTTCTGAGTATTTATCTTTAAAAAAAGGACAATAATTTGAAAAGATAAATGCACTCCTATGTTCATTGCATCATTTTTTATAATAGCCAAAATATGGAAGCAGCCTATGCACCCATTAATAGATGATTGGATAAAGGAGAGGTGGTATATACATACAATGGAATATTACTTGGCCATAAAAAATTAAATTTTACCCTTTGTGACAACATGGATGGACCGAAAGTGCATTATGCTAACTGAAATAAATCAGACAGAGAAAGACAAATACCATATGATCTCACTTATATGTGGAATCTAAAGAACAAAATAAACAAAACAGAAACAGACTTAAAGATGCAGGGAACAAAATGAAAGTTGCCGTATGGAAGGGGGTTTGGGAGCAGAGTGAAAAAAGTGAAGATATTAAGAAAGACAAATGGGTAGTTACCAAATAGTCCTGGGAATGTGTATTAAGGCATGATAAATATAGTCAATAATATGGTAATACTATGTATAGTGTCAGATGCGAACTAAAGTAATCAGGAAGATCACTTCATATATTATATGTTTAGATACTATGCTGTACACCTGAAACTAATATAAAATAATATTGAATGCCAATTTTAACTGAAAAATCAAAAAAGGAGGAAAAAAAGGTGAATGGGAATAAGAGGTTCAAACTTCCACCTGTGAAACAAATGTCAAGGGGATGTGGTGTACAGCATAGAAAATATAGTCAATAATATTTTAATAGCTCTGTACGGTGTCAGATGGTTGCTGGACTTATTATGGTGATTATTTCTTTAAATATATAAATGTTTAATAACTACAGTGTACACCTGAAACTAACACAATAGTGTATTTAGCTATATTTTAATATGTTTTAAAAAAATTAATACTTGTTTTGAATGTATCATGTGTGCTTGAAAAGATATTATATTCTGCAACTGTTGGATGGTCTGTTCTGTGTATCCGTGAGATGCATTTTGTCCTTTTGTTCAAATTTTCTGAATTCTTCTTGATTTGTCTGTCTCAATGATCTATTTGTTGTTTAAGTGGAGTACTGAAGTATTCTGTTATTATAAATTGTCTATTTCTCCCTTCGGTTCTGTTAATATTTACTTTATTTATTAAGATGCTCCAATGTTGGAGATACACACACACACACACACACACACACACACACACATATATACACACACACATACATATATATATACATATATATATATGTATATCTATCTATATCTATCTATATCTATATCTATCTATACATGTATAGATAGATATAGATATAGATAGATATACATATGTATAGATAGATATCTATTTATACATATATATGTATATATGTATAGATAGATATAGATATAGATAGATATATATGTATAGTTACAATTCTTATATCTTGTGGGTTTACTCCTTTGCCATTATATAATAACTGTCTTCATCTCGAGACAGTTTTGGACTTAAATGCTGTTTTGTCTGATGTAAGTATAGCTTTCCCTGCTCTCTTTTGTTTTTATTTGTAGGGAATGTTTTTCCATCTCTTCACTTTTAGCCTATGTGTGTCCTTAGGTGAGTCTCTTTTAGGCAGTACATAGCTGGGTCTTGTTTGTTATTCATTCAGCACCTCTATGTCTTTTGAGAATGCAACCTATTTACATTTAAAAATAAGGATTTATTGCCAATTTATTGTTTTCTGACCGTTGTGTGTTTCCTTTGTTTCTTTCTTCTGATACTTTCCTTTGTTATTTGATGATTTTCTGTAGTTCTGTGCTTTAATTGCTTTGTCTTTGTATTTTGTGCATCTACTATAGGTTTTTGCGTGTTGGTTACCATGAGGCTTTCATAACATATCTAATAACTATAATTGTCTTTTTTACACTGGTAATATCTTAAATTTGATCGCATACAAAAATGATATGCTTTTACTCTTCCTTACCATGTTTTATATTTTTATATCACCGTTTACATCTTTTTATATTGTGTATCTATTAATAAATAATTGAGGCTTTTAGATATTTTTAATGCTTATGTATTTTAAGCTTTATACTAGTGTTGTGTAATTTTAATACTACCATTACAGTATTAGTTTTCTTAATTTCTCTGTACATTTACATTGAGCAGTGAGTTTTATATTTTCATTTCTTTTCATGTTTCTAATCAGCATCCTTTATTTTAGTTTGAAGAATTACTTTTTAATGTTTCCCATAAGGCAGATCTAGTGATGATTAATTTCTGTAGCTTTAGTTTTTCTGGGATAGTTTACATCACTCCTTTATTCCTGATGGATAGCTTTCCCTTATAATATATATTCCTGGTGGACAGTTTTTCCCCTCGGCATTTAAATATATTAACCTCACTCTTTTCTGGTCTGCATAATTTATTTTGAGAAATCTCTGCAGAACCTTAATGGAGTTTCCTTGTATATAATAAGTCTCTTTTCTCTTTGCAACTTTCAAAATTCTGTCTTTTGCTTTTATTTTACTGTAAATTATGCACACGGTGAAAGTCTCCTTTAAGTCTTCTTTGGAGAAGTTTAAATTTCATCTTCCTGAATGTCCATATTTCTTTCTATATTCAAGAAGTTTTTCACCATTATTTCTTTCAGTAAGATTTTCGGCACCTGTCCCTCTTTCTTATTCTTCTGGGACATTCATAATATTTTATTAATTATGTTTCTGATATCTCATAAATTCCATAGGCTTTCTATTCTTTTTCGTGTGTGTGTGTGTGTGTGTGTGTGTGTGTGTGTGTGTGTGTGTGTGTTTCCCTGATTGTATATTTTCATATAACTTGCTGTCTACTTCATAGATTTGTTTTTCTGCTTGGTCGAATTAGATGTTGACATTATTGTTTTGTTCTGTTTTGTTATTTTTTTAATTGAGACTTTATTTTTTGTTAGAGCAGTTTAAAATTTAAGGCAAAATTATGGGAAGGTACAGTTTTCCCAGATATTCTCTGACCTCTGTCCCCATACATGCATAGCCTTCTCAATTATCAACATCCCCATCAGAATAGTACATTTTCAATAATTAGTAAACCTATGTTGACATGTTATAAACTCCCAAAGTCCATAGTTTACATTACAGTTCACTTTGGGTGGTGTACATTCTAACTGTTTAGACAAATGTATAATGACATATATACATCATTGTGATATCATACAGTGCATTTTCACTTTCCTAAAAATCCTCTTTGCTTCACCAAGTCTTTATTCTTCGCCACCCAACCAAACCTCTGCAGCTATTATTCTTTTCACTTTCTTCACAGTTTTGTCTTTTCCAGAATGTCGTATAGCTGGAATCATACATTGTGTAGACTTTTCAGATTGGTTTCTTTCATTTAGTAATATGCACCTAATGTTCCTCCATATCTTTTCACAGTTTGATAGCTTATCTCTTTTAGTGTTGAAAAATGTTCCATTATCTGAATATACTGCAGTTTATTTATCCATTCACTTCCTGAGGGATACCATGGTTGTATCCATGTTTTGACAATTATGAATAAGCTTCTATGAATATCCTTGTGCAGCTTTTTAGGAAAACAAATTTTTAACTCCTTTAGTTAAACGCAAAGGAGTGTGATTGCTTAATTGTATTGTAAGAGTATTTTTAGTTTTGCAAGAAACAAACTGTTCTCTAAAGTAGTTGTACTATTTTGCATCCTCAACAACAATAATGAGAGGTGCTGTTGTACCACATTCTCACTAGCATTTGGTATTGTCAACGTTCTGGAATTTGGCCAATCTTATGGGCATGTGTTATTATCTCATTGCTTTTATTTGCCTTCCACTGATGACATATGATGTGGAGCATCTTTTCATATGGTTATTTGTCATATGTATTCTCTTTTGTTGAGGTATATTTTCTAATCTTTTGCTCTTTTTTGTAAAAAAATTAAGTTGTTCATTACTGTTAAATTTTAAGAGATACTTGTGTATTTTGGATAATAGTCCTTTATCAGACCTGTCGTCTGCAAATATTTTCTTCCGATATGTAGACTGTCTTCTCATTTGTTTGACAATGTCTTTCATAGAGAAAAAGTTTTTAATTTTAATGAATTTCAGCTTATTAATTATTTCTTTCATGAATTATGCCTTTGGTGTTATGTCTAAAAAAGTCATTGCCATATGCACCATCATCTAGGTTTTCTTCTGTTTTTTCACCTTTAGGTCTGTGATCTATTTTGAGTTATTGTTCAAGGTATAAGATCAGTATATAGGTTATTTATTTATTTATTTTTGCCTGTGGATGGCCATTTGTTCCAGCACCATTTGTGGAAAAACTATCTGTGCTCCTCCGTCAAAGAACAGTTGACTATATTTATATGGGTCTATTTCTGGGCAGTATTTTACTGCCTTGATCTACTTGTCTATTATTTTATTGATACCAAAATATCTTAATTACTGTGGTTGTAGAGTAAGTTTGAAATAGTATAGTGTCATTTCTCTGACTTCGTTTTTCTCCATTATTGTGTTGGCTATTCTGCGTTTCTTTGTCTCTCCATATAAACTTTAAAATCAGTTTGTCAATATCTACAAAGTATCTTCCAGGTTTCACTGTATCTATAAATCGAGTTGGAAAGAACTGTCATCTTGACAATATTGAGTCTTCCTATCCATTAACATGAAATAGTTCTCCATTTAATTAGTTATTTGATTTTGTTCATCTGAGTTTTGTAGGTTTCCTTGTACGGATCTTGAACTTATTTTGTTGATGTATACCAAAGTATGTATATTTGAAATTCCACTTCTTTATTGTTGGTACATAAGAAAGCAGTCGACTTTTGTATATTAACTTTGTATACCGCAACCTTACTGATTATTAATTTCAGAAGTATTTGTTGTTGGTGGATTTTTACATAGATAATCATGCCATCTGTGAAAAAAGACAGTTTTTTTATTTTTCAATATGTAATTTTTTTTAAATTTCCTTTTCTCATATTATTGCGTTAGTTAGAACTTTTAGTACGATGTTGAAAAGGAGTAGAGAGTAGACATCCTTGCTTTGTTCCTGATGATATTGTGAAAGTTTCAAGTTTCTCTGCATTAAGTATTATGTTAGTTGTAACTTTTTTGTAGATATTCTTTATTAAGGAATAGAGAGAATGGTCCTCTCTATCCCTAACTAGGCATAGAGAGAATGGTCCTCTCTATTCCTAGTTTACTTAAGAGTTTTTCCATGGGTGGGTGTTTGATTTTATCAAATGCTTTTCCTGCATCTATTATTATGATCACATAAGTTTTTAGCTTGTTGTTAAATAAATTGTATTAATTCACTTTCTTATGATAAATACAATTAATAAATTGTATTAATTCACTTTCTTATGATAAATCAGCCTTCCATATTAGAGATAAATTCTATTTGGTTATGGTGTATAATTCTTTTGATACATTGTTGGATTCATTTTGATAATATTTTGTTCAGAATTTTCGTATCTATGTTCATGAGAGATAGTGGTCTGTAGTTTTCTTGTCATGCAATACTTGTCTGTTTTTGGTATTAGAGTAATGCTGATCTCAGAGGATGATTTAGGAAGTAGTTTCTCTGTTTATGTCCTCTGAAAGATAATGCAGAAAGCTGATATAATTTATTTCTTAAATGTTTGTTATAATTTACAAGTATACACATCTGGGTATTTTGCTTTCTGTTTTGGAAAGTTAATTATTGAGTTATTTTATTTAATAGATATATGTCATCTATTGCATTTTTATTTTATTTGTTGTATTCTTTATATCTATAATTTCTGTATTTTTAAATAATTTGTATCTCTTTGTTAAATTTCCAAATTTGTGTATATATTGTTTTCCTGAATTCATTTGAGTCATTCATCTGTGTTTTCTTGTAGTTCATTAGCTTTTTAAAAGACATTTATTTGATTTCTATCTCAGGCATTTTATAGATATCCATTTCTTTGGGGTTGTTAATGGGAAAATTATTGTTTTCTTTTTGTGGTGTCATGTTTCTTTGATTTTTCATGTCCCTTGTAATCTTGCATCGCTGTATTTACATTTGTAGATGCAGTCAACTGCTCCAGCCTTTACTGACAGGCTTTTGAGAAAAATTTCCTTCGTGTGTCTTCCTAGCTATGATTACGAGGATCTTTTAGACCTTTTCTATAAATGTGTTCACTCTACATCTATTGTTCCCTCCAAGCGAGTATGCTAATTATTAATTCTGTATTTCTTCTCTCAACCCTGCAATGTGAGGCTGGGTGCTGAGAGCTGTTTATTTGTTTTCTCTAGGAGGTATGTTCTAAAATGCTCAAGTTTGTATGCCTTCTCCCAATCCTGCAGATTTAAGTCAGCTTTCTGCATGTGCTTGTGAATGCTCTGTTAAGGCTTACACTTGTTAGTGGTGTGTCCAGAGAGCTAAACACAGCATGCAAATGAGGTACACAGAGCATTGGGGTGCTCATGCACCAGCCGAAGGGGTCATCAGGTAAGACATCCCAAGCAGCTTATGAGTGGGCTTCCTGGTAGGGACTACAGAGCATTTAGTAATATCCACGTGCCTTTTATGAGTTCTGAGCCCTAGTGGTGCTGCTAGCCTCTCCTCTCCCAACTCTTCAATTTTGCCATTCACCTACTTTCGTATTCTAGGTGGAGAATAAAGAGGTGGGCCTCTTGGTCAGTGTCTCACGTGACTAGGAAAGCCAAGCACTCAATGACTATGCTATCACTTTCCTGTGTGCAAGAAATCATGGGTTATGTTGTTCTTACTTGGCACTGAGCTGTGTTGTCTGTCTTGTGGGAGGAATAATGTTGGTAAAGTGAAACTGTTCTTACTCTCTTCAATGTATCTATTTTTGATTTTTTTTTTTTTTTTTTTTTTTTTGCCCCAGTGGTATTCTTGAATTTCTCCAATGGATTCCTGGTCTTCCACAGAAGTGTTAATGTCCATGGCTGGTTGTCAAAATAGATGTTCTGTGGAAGGATGATAGTAGAAAATTTTTGTTCTACCATTTTTCTATGTCATTCATCGCAAATTTCATTGTCACTAACTTTCTAATAATATTTATACTATCTCCCTGGCCATCTAGCTAAACCATTGGAAACAACTTGTTAATTATTATATAATTTTATGTCTGGCCACTTCTCCTTCCAAGCAAACAACCAAGTACACTGCTTAAAATTCTGCCCACTAGGAGGATTTCTCTTCACCATTGTACTTCAGGAATATCCCAGAAAGGGGCTTCAGTGCTACAACTATTCACTTTTAGGTGGTCTACACGACTGCATATCTTGTGCAATCATCTGTAAACCAGATGCTAGTCTACTCATTCTCTGTCAACTGATCATAGGAAGCTCCACATGAGGCTATAGGTGCAAGCTGAGATACAGAAGGCAGTTTAGCAAGAAAAGAGACCATGGGCACCTGAGCCACATCTTCATGTAACTTAATTGTGCCTTCAGAGTGTGTTCAGAACCTATCATGTATATACCACTTACATTAGCTGATAGAGTGTTTTTGTGCACATATTTATAGCTTGGTAGAGTAGATAACATCCAGTTTATTATGGGCAGCTCAGTTTTCATGGTAACTTGGTGACTCTCCATTAATTTTCAGTCTCTACCAACCCCGGAAGCAAGCTAAGACCCGTTTCTCAATAAGAGAGTAGTTATCTGCAGATGATGAAAGGGATTTGTTCCAAAATTATAAAGAACTGCTCTGTGATTCACCTATAAGACATTGTGAAAATGTCTTACCAATAAGTGTATTACAGTTGCTATTTCTCTCTTACTAGGTAGGTCAAATCAGCATATGCAACCACAACCTCCTTGCCTTTAGCAACTGAGTGCTTCCACATAGTTTCTGACACGCTGGGATCCAATTACTTCCATAGCATTTAGGTTTTTCAATTGAGTGGATGTGGCTCCCACTATAAGGCCTGGCCTATAAACAAGAGTCATCCTGGCATTCTTCAAGAATGCTGGGGTTCCCCTCACAAATTTATTTCTTAAAGTATTGGTAAAATGTGTATCTTCTGAATTTTCCTAATGCGGGTAAGTAAATTTTAAATGACAGATCCACTCTAACATTTCAATATCCCCAAGCCTCTGAATTCTTTCCTCTACATTAAACTAAGCAAGATTTGGCATTTCCAATTCACTCACAGTAGGCCATATTTTTGGTCCACATTTCAATCAACCAAACAAAGTGTTAGAATCCTTTTAAACTACCAAAGCAGCAACATTAATTCCACCATTTTTTCTTAACAGGTCCATAGAAATAAATGCATCCAGATCCAACTTTATATTCCTTTCGTTACTATTGGGGGTGATTCAAATCTGTCATTGTCCGGGTGGTGCTGAGGGGTCCTTGGTTATTTTCACCACTGTATCAAAGAACTGCAGATCAGTGAAATTTAGGAAAAGTAAGATTTATTAAAGTACATTTCAAGAGAGAAACAGGCTATGCCAGAGATGGCCTCAGTGCCATAGAATTTGGGAAGTAAACCTTATATTGTGGCCGTAATGGGTGATTACAGGGATGGGGCTAGATAATTGGCATGTGAGGTCGTTTTGATTGACATTTTGCTGTTATATAACCTTTTGTCTAATGCACGTGCGGTTACCCAGAATTCAGTCTGTTATAATTAGATTCATGAACTTCTGGGCATGTGTCCAATATTATAATGATGGTATAATGAGGCTAAGGTCAAGGAATGACAGTATACGTACTAACTGGGAAAGCGCTGTGGCTGAACTAAGCCAACAGTTACTTCTGTGGTTTTTACTTCCTGGTATTTCAGGATGTAATGATAATCTTTAATGTAAAATGGATGTTTCAGAAGGTCCTAAAGGAGATCTATGGGTTGGGCCTTCATTGCCCCATCTCTCATGTCTACCCATCTACCTAACACTTTTACCATATCCTATATCCTTAGTATCTGTTCTCACACATTTGCCAGATTCCTGTTTGTATAAATTAGAAACATCAAATACTTATTTTGGGATGTACCTCACCTCCTCATGGGTTATACTCCATATCTCACCTTTAGGTATGTGCTGAGACTTGAATAGAGTTATAGATCTAGAAGCAAAGAGAGAATGGTAGGGGTGGATCCTGACAACATTGTCTTTCAAGACAATTGCCTCAGGGAAGGCAATTACCATACACTCAGGCAATGTTAGGTTAATCCTTTCAGATGTGTAAAGGCCAATACCACTATGGGTGGGACTGACACTAAGAGTGGGGAGGTTATTTCTGTTGAATTTGGAGAGGCTAATTTTGCTAAGGGTTGGGAGGCCAATTCTATTAGGAGTGGGGAGACCTCTTCCACTGGCAATTAAGACTTATAAAAATTTACAAACTTAGTGTCCCAAGTTTCATCAGTTTTCCCATATGCCCTCACCCAAACTTACATGATCTCATTATTTCCCTATCGATACCCTTACTTTAAGAGTAGATACCCTGAGAGTCAGAGAGTTCGAATTGCTTCGTAATTTAGCCAATTGAAGAATGACTTTCATGTTTGAATATCAGCAACTGTAGCCCTGTGGATACATGAGAAAAAGCTTTCCTTCAGTGCATACCTAGTAGCTCCTAGACATTTATGTAGCTCTTGCATAAAGTAATATCTTTTTGTCTATTTAACTTGTGCTAGCTGGAAAATTACTGCTTGGCTATTGCCCATGGGAACATAGGTTATCACCCATGGGAACATAACATTCTAACAATAAGCTTTCTGCTCTGTACTCCCTCTTGCACAATTGACCTGTGTGTTGACAGTTAGTAAATAGAAGAAAAATGGACTTTTGTGTTCAGACAGAATGAGGAATGGGGTTTAGGGCTTAAAAACCCTGCACCTGTATTTTTCGGGGCTGCTTAATTTGGGGTCTGCATACCCCCGGCAGACTCAGCTGGCTGAATAAAGAGTGTGTTTCCTATAACTCACTGATTTTTGGTGGTCCGTATGTCTTTTGGGGGCTGGCGGCCACAACATTTGGAGGCCCCAGTGAGATCTCAGAGAGTGGCCCTGGGATCTAAGACAGGACCCGCCTCTGAAGCGATTGCTGTCCCTGTTGCAGATTCAAAGGAGTGGCCAACCTGAGATGATCCAGAGCCCTTGAATGCCGTGACAGAGTCAGTACAATCATCAAGTACACAACCTTTAGGACACACTCTTTGTTCCTGGTCCGGACGGGAATCTCCGAGGCCTCAATGTCTGGATAAAAGGTACCTTTCTGTTCCTGTTTCTGTTGACCGGTCACCGGGGGTCCGTGGAGAGATTAGATGCAGTCATATCTCCCAGACCATGGCAAGGCTGTGATATACCACCTCCTGTGCCCTGTTTTCAGGTTCTGTATATTGTCCTTGGTCTTGTCTAGGTTGTAGGTGGTGAACTTCTCTGGGTCCACCTACACCCTGGTAATTGTTCTTGTCTGAGTGTCTGTTTTGTGTTTTCCGCACAAGTGATGGGGGGAAGCCCAAGTTCACAAAAGACACCCTTGGGGTGTCTCCTGTGACATTTCAAAGAAGGGTTTGTAGAGGGAGCTGACTGTGGCATAAAGTTTTCATCAGGCAGACTAAGAACATTGTGTGAAGTTGAGTGGCTGTTTTTTGATGTAAACTGGCCTCCGGAAGGTTCCTTTGACAGGGGTTTAGTGAGGAATGTTTGGACGATTGTCACAGGAGACCTGGGACATCCCAATCAGTTTTCCTACATCGATCAATGGTTGAACCTTTTTCAGAACCCCCTCCTTGGCTCCGCCGGTGTGCCCTTTCTCTAGGGGTATGAGTCTTAGTTGTGAGCACCCCGAAACATACAGCAACCGAATCTCCAAGATAGCCCAGTCCCTCAGTCCTCTGATCTCCACTGGAGGACAGTGACCTTCCCCCACCCTATAATCCAGGACAACAGAGGCCAAATAGCATCGCCTCACCTCCTCAGATGCAGGCAGGTAACCCCTATGGGCCTCCTGCTCCCACTCCAGGTGGGGCACCAGCTGATACCACCACCCCGGCCATCTTCCCCTTGCAAGAAGCACCACACCAGGGATATCACACAGACAGGGCCTTTATGGTTTATGTGCCTTTCTCGACTAGGGACCTGTACAACTGGAAGGCACAGAATCCATCTTTCTCTGAGAAACCTCAGGCATTAATGGGACTCTTAGAAAGTGTCTTTCAGACTCACTGCCTCACCTGGGATGATTGCCAACATCTTTTAATTATCCCCTTCACCAAGGAAGAAAGCGGAGGCATTTGGACTGAAGCACAAAAGATAGCTGTGGGAGGGAGGAGAGTTGAGGAAGCAGGGGAAATTTGAGGAGAAAT
Organism: Pteropus vampyrus; assembly: GCF_000151845.1. NCBI lineage: Eukaryota > Metazoa > Chordata > Mammalia > Chiroptera > Pteropodidae > Pteropus > Pteropus vampyrus. The sequence goes on along the minus strand of NW_011888844.1, from coordinate 1,071,583 downwards.
TTCCCTACACCCGCCCAGACTGGGGACACAATTCTCAGGCAGGGAGAACGGCATTAGATCGGTACCACCAGATTCTAATTGGGGGAATTAGGATGGCTGCTCGTCAGCCAACTAACCTTTCTAAGGTAACTGAAGTTTATACAGGGAGGGATCTCAGGAATCCCCTGGAGCATTTGTTGAATGAGGCGTACCGGGTATACACCCCCCATTGATCCTGAGGCCCCTGAGAACCAGCAGGAAATTAATATAGCCTTTGCTACTCAGGCAGCCCCTGATATCCGGTGTAAATTGCAAAAAAAATAGAAGGTTTTGCAGGGATGAAACTGTCCCAACTTGTTGAGATAGCCCAGAAGGTGTTCAACAACAGGGAGGCACTGGATGACCCAAAACGTATGGCTAAAATCCAAAGCTACTGTCCTCAACCCAGCCAATCTGTTGCCAGACCCAGATCCTGAGACCCCCATTCACGACTGCACAGATTTCACTAATGCTGTGGGTTCCTCGCGGCCAGACCTCAAAGACTTCCCTCTACCTGAGGCCGATAAAGTTCTGTTCATGGACGGGAGCAGCTTCATGCAAGAAGGAAGGAAGTATGCTGGGGCAATGGTCATAATTCTAACTGGCACCATCTTGTCACAAGTTCTTCCCCATAGGACTTCTGCTCAAAAGGCAGAACTCATTGCCCTCACTGAGGCACTAAGATGGGGAAAGGATAAGACAGTTGCAATATACACTGATAGCCGATACGCCTTTGCCACTGCACATGTACATGGAACCATCTACAAGGAAAAAGGGCTTCTGACTTTAGCTGGGAAGGACATCAAGGACAAGGGGGAGATCTTAGCCTTACTTGAAGCCATATAGATGCCTAAGGCTCTTGCTATTGTTCATTGTAAAGGGCATCGAAAAGGGAATAGTCCTGAGGCTGAGAGAAACCGAGGAGCCGATGCAGAGGCAAGAACAGCAGCCACAAGACCAGTGGGGCCCCCACCACATCTACTGACTGTTGTCCCTTACCCAGAACTGCCTCTGCCTCCAACCTATACAGTGGAAGAGGACATATGTTTTCAGGGCGAGGGAGCCACTAGGAACCAACAGGGGTGGTGGACGACCCCAGATGGAAAAATCGGGCTCTCATGGGCCCTTGGAAGGACTCTCCTCCACCAACTACACCAGACCACACACCTAGGGTGAACTAAGTTGCTCCAAGCTTTAGACCCCTACTTTCACTTGTTAGAAGGGAGAAGAACCACAAAGGAGATTGCCTCACAATGCTCAGCTTGTGCCCAAGTTAATCCGAAGAAGGGGAAGATAGAAGAACCTAGGCATAGGGAAAGAGGAACTTATCTGGGAGACCACTGAGAAGTCAATTTCACTGAGGTAACCCCAACTGTGGGGGGCTACAAATATCTACTTGTTTTTATAGACACCTTTTCAAGATGGGTGGAGGCCTTCCCCACCAGGAAAGAAACTGCCTTAGTAGTTACTAAGAAACTGCTACAAGAAATCCTCCCTCGATTTGGTCTCCCTGGAACTTTAGGGTCAGATAACGGGCCAGCCTTCATAGCAAAGGTAACACAGCAATTGGCTAGCTACCTAAATTTGTGATGGAAACTCCTCTGTGCCTACCGGCCCTAAAGTTCGGGCCAAGTAGAGCGAATGAATTGGACCCTAAAAGAGACATTAGTCAAGTTAGGATTAGAAACTGGTGGGACCTGGGTAGAACTTCTCCCCTTCGCTCTTATCTGAGCCAGGTGTACTCCGTATATTAATGGATTCACCCCATCTGAAATTTTCTTTGGAAAACCCCAACCTTTAGTACCTAGAATAGAAGATGAGAAAAAGGCAGAACTACGTAACCTTGTCTTACTTAAATCTTTACAGGCCCTTCAAAGTGTACAGAAGATTTAGTCTTAGGTTCGTGCTGCCCACTCAGCCCCAGGGGACGGACTTCCCCATCACTTTCAGCCTGGGGACTCTGTGTGGATCCGGGAGTTCACTTCCAAGGGACTAAAACCCAAATGGAAAGGACCCTTCACTGTCTACCTGATGACGCCCACTGCAGTTAAAGTAGACAGCATCCCATCATGGATTCATCACTCCCACGTGAAGGCAGCACGATAGTGGACAGTTCAGAGAGATGGACCCTTAAGACTAAGGCTCAAGCGTACATAAGTCTAACCCTCTATTTCTTCCTTTTTTCCTCTTTAGCCCAGGCATTCGACCAGCCACAACCAAAACCAGAAGGAACATTAATAACTTTGCTAACGACAATACACAAGGTCTTAGATAAGACTACCCCAGACATAGGACAAGATTGCTGGTTGTGCCTAAACTCAAAACCCCCTTACTATGTCGGGGTAGGAACTCCCCTAAACTTAACTGACCTCAGCAGGCTAGAACTTCAAGTCAATTCACTAGCAGAAGTAGTCCTCCAAAATAGAAGAAGTTTAGATTTATTATTCTTAGAACAAGAGAGATTATGTATCGCTCTAGGTGAAACCTGTTGCTTCTATGTCAATAACTCTGGAATAATTAGAGAAAGTTTATGACTAGTACAGAGAAATTTAGATGCCAGGGAAAAACAGAGATTAGAATCAAATAACTGGTTTCATAGGATGTTCAATTGGTCACCATGCCTAACAACCCTCCTATCTGCTGTAGCTGGAGCTTAATCATCCTCCTCCTCTTGTTAACTTTTGGCCCATGTTTCCTTAATTTCTTGTTTGCATATATAAGGAAGAGAATTAATTCTATTAAACTTTTAGTATTATAAAATAGAGGCTATGAGCAAATTACGCATGAAGAATCAAGGATTTGATTTTTTGCTAAGGCCAGTGGGAAATGTACTGGCTGGAAAATTACTGCTTGGCTATTGCCCATGGGAACATAGGTTATCACCCATGGGAACATAACATTCTAACAATAAGCTGTCTGCTTCTGTAACCCCGCTTGCACAACCAACCTGTGGGTTGAGTTAGTAAATAGAAGAAAAATAGACTTTTGTGTTCAGACAGAATGAGGAACGGGGTTTAGGACTTAAAAACCCTGTACCTCTATATTCCGGGGCTGCTTAATTTGGGGTCTGCATACCCCTGGCAGACCCAGGTGGCTGAATAAAGAGTGTGTTTCTTATAACTCACTGATTTTGGGTGGTCTGTGTGTCTTTTGGGGGCTGGCAGCTACAACAAACTCCATTATGCATTTTGAATTGTGTTGTTTTCTTTTATGTTCTTGAATTTGTTGACGTAAGAAAAGTCCAAACCTGTAGAGAATTTTAATGAGTTTATTTAAGCCAAACTGTCTACAATTGCCAGGAAGCAAAATCTCAATGGATTAAGAAAATTCTCCGGAGAATGGCAGTTTTGCAGCTTATTTTATACATTAAAATCAAAGGAGGAGACATAAGAGGGTTCATTGGATTAGGGGATGGAAGAAAGCACAGTGGGGAAATCTCCGGGATTGGATAAAAAAATTAAATGGAGGAATACATACTTCTTTTACATTGGTAGGTTCGGGATAGTTAATCATTAACATTTATGGCACATAGAGATGGTATTCAGGGGACAAGATAACCATGAGGGATGCTGTGGTCTCTTGATCTGGTGCTTGTTCCCTGTGGAGTTTGGCAAAAAAAGGGTTACTCTGACATTCCAAGGGTATGTTATCTTAGGTGCAAAAAGACAATAAACGGTTACTTAAGGTAAAGATTGACTTTTACCAAGAAAACTACAGGCCCAAGAGGTGACTATCCACCATGACTCACTTTTAGTTAGGAATTTTTATATTCAGACTATCTTATGTGGTTAATTTCAGTCTCTGAGTTTTAGGGCCCACCACGCTGGCCTTTCCTGAGCTTGTCAGGTTTAGTATGTAGCCCTTTTTTTATCCACAAATTGCAGCACATTTCTCTAAAAAAGTTATACAAATCACCAAATAAGTGCATGAAAATATGCTCAACGTCAGTAGTCATCGGGAAATGCAAATAAAAATGTCAAGGAAATACTATTTCACACAAATTAGGATGGCTACTAAAATAATAGGAAAATAAGAAGTGTTAGTAAAGTTGATTAGAAATTGGAACCCTGTACATTGCTAATTGAAGTGTAAAATAGTTCACCCGCCATGGAAAACAATTTGGTGGTTTCTTACAAAATTAAAAATAGTAGTGCCATATGATTCAGCATTCCATTCAAAATGGGAATTCAAACAAATACTTATATATCAGTGTTCATAGACAAAAGTTGAAAGCAATCCAAGTGTCTATCAGTTAAATGGATAAACAAAATATGATATACACTTACACCAAAATATTATTCAGCCTTTAAAAGGGATAAAATTGTGACAAATGCTAAAACATGGGTGAATCTTGAGGACATTATGCTAGTGGAATAAGCCATTATAAATAAGTAACATGTTTCTTTTAGAAAGTAAGTATGGGATGGGAAAAACTTAATTTATGTGTGTTCATTACCGGCTTTCACCATTCTCTCCTCATCTGTCAAAGATAACTTTGTCTATCCTTGATTAGCATCTACCTATTTTATATAGCAGAGAGGAAGATATAAATAGGCTGAAGATATAAACAGGTTTATAAATTACTTAGAAAAACCTATAAATGACAGAGACAAATAAAATATTGAGGTGGAGGGAAAAAATTGGCATAGATGATAGATTCTGTTCATCCCTCTGGCGACCAAATCAAAGTTGTAACAGAAACAAGGAGCAAACAGCAAGAAAAAATCACGTGGGATCTAGATGAACAGGCCATACAACTAGGGAGAAATCTAAGAAATCACCCTGCATTGGCAGAAGGTAGGACTGGCAAAGACGCAAGGCTTCCCAGTCCCAAGAGGCTAGGTGAGACAGAGGCCTCTTACAGGGGCCATGTCCGTGAGCACACTTTCGCAGTGATGGACCTGCTTGCTCTGAGCACCAGTGCCAGCTGGACTGTGCAGGGGGCACCAGGGATTTACAGGGGGACACTGAATTGTTGCAGTGAGGACCGAGGCAAGACTCGCTCTGTAGAGAAGTGCCAGTGGTATCCATTGTTCCTATGATGAGCCATCCCCGCTCCCAGTGCTCGGACTCAGCACCACCATAGTGGAGACGTCATCAAACTGAATAACAGAGGCCTCTCTGCTCAGAGCATTCTCTGAAACTCCACCTCTCTCAACTTCTGGCCCAACCCAAGCCACATCCAGGTGTATCTTCGGGGAGTCAGGTGCCCCTTCCCGAGCAGCGCCTAGACTCACACTGGTGGCAGCTGGCCTCGTTTTCTGGTGTGGCTTTTTGAGTTAACTATAAGCACAACATTGTGGATTGATTACTGAATCTTAACAGGTGGCCCCAGAGGGGCAGAGGCTTGGTCTAAATTTGGCTTGCAGCTGAACCCCTTTCAGGACTGTGCCACTGGACACCTATCACACAAAGCCACACTAATAAGACTGGGAGACTTAGGAGTTTTGCTTAGTACATAGAAACAGACCAGAAAGGCAGCCAAAATGGGAAGACAAAGAAGCAGAAACCATATGAGAGAACAGAACAGAGATCCAGGAATAATGGAGTCAAGCAATCTAACAAATGCAGAGTTCAAAACACTAGTTATAAAGATGCTCAATGAACTTAGGGGAAGTGTAGATAAACTCAGTGAGAACTTCAACAAAGAGATAAAAAAAAAAAAACATGAAAATGGAAATGGAAATTATAAAAGGGAACCAGTCAGAAATGAAGAACACATTATCTGAGATGAGAAGTACATTAAATGGAATAAACAAAGTGAATAAAGAAGAGGATCAAATGTCCTATATAGAGGATGGGAAAACCAAGGACACTCAATCAGAATGGCAAGAAAAAAGAAGCCAAGACTATAATAATAATTTAAGTACCTATGGAACACTATTAAAGGTGAAAAAAAAAATCTGTGACATAGGGGTACCTAAAGTAAAACAAGATATTTAAGGGCTATTTGAAAAAATAATAATGAAAAATTTCCCTCACCTGGTGAAGGAAATACACATAAAACTCTAGGAAGCTCAGAGAGTACCAAAAACCAGAAACCTAATGAGGCCCACCATAATTAAATTGCCACAGGTTAAATACAAAGAGAAAATCTTAAAAGCAGCAAGAGAAAAGCAATCATTTATCTACAAGGGAGTGCCCATAAATTGATTTCTCAAAGGGAACCATGCAGGACAGAAGAGCTTGGCAAAAAATATTCGACGTGATGTAAATCCAGGATCTACAAACAAGAATACTTTATCCAGCAAAGCTATCATTTAGAGGAGGGGGACAGATAAAGAGCTTCCCAGACAGAAATAAGCTAAAGGAATTCATCATCACCAAGCCAGTATTACAGGAAATGTTGGAAAGTCTTCTTTAAGAAGAAAAAAATATGTATCAAAAGAAGAATAAAGAATGGTAATAACTACATTCCTATCAACCAGTACCTCAAATGGAAAAGAATTAAGTGCTCCAACCAAAAGATAGAGTGGCTGAATGGGTAAGAAAACAAGACCCCTACATATGCTGCCTATAAGAGACTCACTTCAGATTAAAAGACACAGACTAAAAGGAAGGGGATGGAAAAAGATATTGCTTTGATGGACCTAGGTAGCATTGCGCTGAATGAAGTGGGTCGGATAGAGAAAAACAAATATTGCATGATTTCATGTACATGTGGAATCTAAAGAACAAAATCAACAACAACAAAAGTGAAAATAAACTCATAGATACAGAGAATATTTAGAGGGATAATAGGTGGGAGGGGACTTGGGGGGTACAAAAAGAGGCAAAGGGATTAAGAGGTAAAAATGGATAGTTGCAGAATAGATATGGAAATGTAGAGTGTAGCATGGGGAAGATGATTAATAGTGCAATAAATATGTAAGGGGGTAGAAGGGTACTAGATTTAGTGGGATGATCACTTTACAAATTATGTGGATCTCTGATTACTATGATATACAACTGAAAGTGGTATACTATTGTATGCCAACTATAATTGAAAAAAACCTCATTGAATTGTGCAATGTAAATAGAAGCAACTAATTGTTTGTAATATTTCAACAAAGATGAAATAAAAGAATATCGAGGTAAGTTCATGGTGGTTGATACATATCTCCTAATATTAAGGTTGTTATAATAAGAGACAGGTTTGGCCTTAATGTCTTCTTAGAGATAGAGTAATGGGTATGTTTAAATGTGAATCTAGGCCTTTCGAGCCACACTCCTCTTGCTCAGGTCCGCTTCCAAGTCTGGAAGTGTACTTTCCCTTCTAATAAAGCTTTTCTTTTCTACTGTAAAAACAAACAAACGAACAAACAAATAAACACATGTGAAACTATTTATTCTTATTAAAAAGGTAGAATACTCATAGTAATAAGTTTTCCAACTTTCTTAGCTTAAGCTTCTGGAAGCTATTGGAGTCCTAGTTTAAGTGAGGTAAATTAATGCTTGATGTTAAACTGAATTTAAAGTGTGGGCACTTAGGGAAAGTCTAAGCTATGTAGTGAAATGGAGGTTGACCCTTTGTAATCTAATTATATGTCATGTTTGTTTTCTTCTTTCTGTTAGATATAGCTGATTAAAGTGGAAAAAGTACAAATTAATTAAGGTATTTTTTATTCAGCAAAAAAGCCTCATACGTCAATCTTAAATTGTGCCATTTTATTGCAATAAAGTCACAATAAGCATTAACTTTAGGACAGACAAGTAATTCATTTCAGGTGTCTTTCACAAATGCTATTGGAAAACAAAAAAAAGTAACATTTGAAAATATTCCTGCTTTCCATGAACTGTAAAAAAATGAAAAGAGACAGCATTCTCTTGTACCAAAGAAGTTGAATTTATAATAATAGCTCACCACAATGAACAGGCCACACAACATTTATTATTGTCTAGGAGTTCAGGGGTAAATTGACCTATTCAAAATCATTTATTTATTTATTTTAAATTAAAGCCAACATTCAATATTATTTTATATTAGTTTCAGGTATACGGCATAGTAGTTAGACATTCATATAACTTATTATGTGATCCCCCCAATTAGTCTAGTACCCACCCAGCACTATATGTATTTATTGCCATATCATTAACTATAATCTCTATGCTGTACTTTATATCCCCACGAGTATTTTGTAACTACCAATTTGTCTTTCTCAATCTCTTCATCTTTTTCAGCCAGCCCCCAGAACCTCCCTCATTTGACAATCATCACTTTGTTCTCTGTATCTATGAGTTTTGTTTGTTTATTTTGTTCTTTAGACTTCATATATAAAAGAGACAAATATGGCATTTGTCTTTCTCTGTCTGACTTATTTCTCTTAGTCTAATAACCCCTAGGTCCGTCCATGTTTTTGAGAATAGTGAGATTTCAATTTTTATGGCCAAATAACATACCATAGTGTGTTTGTATGTGTGTGTGTGTGTATAGATGTGTGTGTATGTGTGTATGTATATGTGTATGTGTAAGCAATGTCTATTAATGGGCACATAAATTGCTATTATATCTTGGCAATTGTAAATAGTGCTGCAGTGAACATAAGGATACATAAAGCTTTAAGAATTACTATTTTGTATTTTTTCAGATAAATACCCAGAAGTGGAATTGCTAGATCATAAAATAATTCTATTTTTAATTTTTTGAGAAAGCTCTTACTGTTTTTTTATATTGACTCTACCAATTTGCAATCCCACCAACAGCGCATGAGGGTTTTCTTACTCCACATCCTTACTAATATTTCTTGTTTGTTGATTTATTGATAATAGTCATTCTGACAGGCATGAGGTAAAATCTTATTGTGGCTTTAATTTTAATTTTTCTGATGATTAATAACCCTGAGCATCTTTTCATATGTCTATTGGCCATCCGTATGTCCTCTTTAGAGAAAGGCCTATCCAGGTCCTCTGCCTATTTTTTAATTGGATTGTTTGTGGTGTGTTTTTGTTGTTGTTGAGTTGCATGAGTTTATAAATTTTAGATATTAACCCCTTATCAGACATATCATTGGTAAATATCTTCTCCCATTCAGTAAGTTGTCTATCTATTTTATTGATGGTTTCCTTTGTTGTGCAAAACCTTCAGTTTGATGTAGTTCTATTTGTTTATTTTTTTCTTTCATTTCCCTTTCTTGAGGAGATATATCAGGAAATATGTTATTAAGAACAATATCAGAGAGTTTATTGACTACATATTCTTCTAGGAGTTTTATGGTTTTGGGATTTACATGTAAGTATTTAATTCATTTTTAGTTTATTTTTAGTTTGTGTATGGTGTAAGAAGGTGGTCCAGTTTTGTTTTGTTTTGTTTTGTTTTGTTTTGTTTTGTTTTGTTTTGTTTTTTGCATAGATCTGCTCAGTTTTCTCAATACCATTTATTGAATAAAATGTCTTTATTGTATATTCTTGCTTTCTCTGTCATAAATTAAATGACCAAAGAGGTGCTGGTTTATTTCTGGGCTCTCCATTCTGTTTCATCGATCTATATGTGTTTTTTATGCATTACCATGCTGTTTTGATTACTATAGCCTTGTAGTATAGTTTATCAGATAGCATGATACCTCCAACTTTGTTCTTTTTTTCCCCAAAAATTGTCATGGCTATTCGAGATTCTTTATGGCTCCATATAAATTTTAGAATTATTTGTTCTAGCTCTGTGAAAAATGCCATTGGTATATTGATAGGGATTATATTGAATCTACAGATTGCTTTGGATAGTATGGACATTTTAATGATATTAATTCTTTTTATCTATGAGCACAGTATATACTTCTATCTATTTTTGTCTTCTTCAAGTTATTTTTTCAATGTCTTATAATTTTTCAAGTACAGGTCTTTTATTTCCTTGCTTAAATTTTTTTCTAAGTATTTTAATTTATTTATATAAAATTATAAATGAGATTGTTTTCTTAAATTCTCTTCCTAAAATTTCATTATTGGTGTATAAAAATGAAACCATTTTCTGAATATTAATTTTGTATCTTGCTATTTTACTAAATTCAATGATCAGTTCTTTTAGTTTTGGAAAAATTTAGGGTTTTCTCTACATAGAATCATATCATTGTAAATAATGACAGTTTTACTTCTTTTGTTACAATATATATGCCTTTTTTCTTGTCTGATTGCTGTGGATAGGACTTTAAATATTATGTGAATAGAAGTGGTGAAAGTGAACATCCTTGTCTTGTTCCTGATCTTAAGGAAAATACTTTTAGCTTTTCCTCATTGAGTATGATGTTAGGTGTTAATTTGTCATATGTCACCTTTATAATAGTGAAGTATGTTTCCTCTATTTCCACTATGCTGAAAATTTTTCTCAAAAATGGATGCTGAATTTTGTCAAATGTTTTTACTTCATCTATCAATATAATCATATGATTTTTATATTTTATTTTGTTTATGTAGTGTATCACATTAATTGATTTGCAGATATTGAACCAAAATTGCATGCCAGAAAAAAAAAATCTTACTTGATCACAGTGTATAATATTTTAATGTACTGCTGAATTTATTTGCTAATATATTGTTGAGGGCTTTTGCATCTATGTTTATCAGGTATATTAGCCTTTTTTTTGTAATGTCTTTGGTTTTGGAATCAGGGTAATGGTGGCCTTGAATATTCAGCTTGAAGCCCTTTCCTTATGTGGAATTTTTTGGAATAGTTGGAGAGGAAATAGTGTTATTCTTCTTTGAATGTTTGGTAAAATTTACCCCTAAAGCCGAATGGTCCTGGACTTCTGGTTTTTGAGATATTTTTTGATTACTGATTCAATTTTATTAGGAGTTATTGGTCTATTCATAATCTGTTTTTTCTTGACTCTGTCTTGGAAGATTGTCTGTTTCTAGGAATTTATCAATTTCTTCCAGATTGTCCAATTTGTTGGCTAATAATTATTCATCATATTTTCTTATAATCTTCTGTACTTCTGTGGTGTCAGATGTTACCTTTCTTTCATTTTTTATTTTATTTAATTGATTTCTTTCTTTTTTCTTGATGAGTTTGGATTTAACATTTATCAATTTTGTTTGTTCTTTCAAAATATTATTTTTTTGCTTTCATTGATCTTTTGTATTTCTCTAGACTCTATTTTATTTCTCTCTGATTTCTATTATTTCCTTCCTTCTACTTTTCACTTTCTTTGCTGTTCTTTTTCTAATTTCTATAATGTAATGTTAGATAGTTTATTTGAGATTTTCCTTGTTTCTTTAGGTAGGCCTGTATTGCTATGAATTTTCCTCTTAGAATTGCTTTTGCTATGTCCCATAGATTTGGGGTAATTATGTTTTCATTTTCATTTGTGTCAAAGTACTTTCTGATTTACTCCTTTATCTCATTGTTAACCCTTTTATTGTTTAGTATACTTTTATTTAACTTCTATGTGTTTGTGTGGTTTTCTTTTTCTTTTTTCTTGTGGTTGATTTCTAATTTCATATCATTGTGGTCAGAGAAGACAGTTGATATGATTTCAATTTGTGGGCTAACATGTGGTATATCTTGGAAAAATGTTTCATGTATGTTTGAGAAGAATGTATATTTTGCTACTTTGGGGTGAAACACTCTAAAAATATCAATTAAATCCATTTGGACTACTGTGTTATTTAAGGCTGCTATTTTCTTATTGATCCTCTCTCTGGAAGATCTGTCCATTGGTGTCAATGAGGTGTTAAAGTCTCCTACTATAACTGTATTACTGTCGATTTCTCCCTTTATGTTGATCAATAGTTATTTTATATATTTAGGTGTTCCTATGGTGGGTGTTTAAATGTTTAGGGTTATGTTCTCTTGTTTTGTTGATCACTTTATTATCATGTACTGTCTTTCTTTCTCTTATTATAGACCTTATTTTAAAGTCTATTTTGTCTAAGTATTGCTAGCTCTGATTTTTTTATTGCCATTTGCATAAAATATCTTTTTCTATGCCTTTGGTTTCAGTCTGCATGTGTCTTCTTGATCTGAAGTGGATCTCTTGTAGGCAACATATGTATGGGTCTTGTTTTCTTATTGATTCAGCTACCCTATGTGTTTTGATTAGAGCATTAATTCCACTTACATTTAAAGTGATTATTGATCGGTACATAGTTATTGCCACTTTGTTTTTATATTTATGCCCCCCCCCTTTTCTTCTTAAAAACGTTCCTTTAACATTTGTTGTAACACTGGCTTGGTGGTAATGAATTCCTTTATCTTTTTTCTTTTCTAAAAAGCTCTTTATTTCACCTCCAATTTAAATTGACAGCTTTTCTGGATAGACTAGTCTTATGTGTAGGATCTTACTTTTTATCACTTTAAATTTTTTGTGCCAATCCCTTTTGGCCTGCACAATTTCTATTGAGAAATCAACTGACAGTCTTATGGGAGCTCCCTTGTGAGTAAATGCCTGCCTTTCTCTTGCTGCTTTTAAGATTTTTATCTTTGTCTTTACCCTTCAGCATTTTAATTTTGATGTGTCTTTTTTGGATTTTTATTATATTGCTGTTCTGATTGAGTGTTTTTTGCTACATTGTCTTCCAAATTGCTGATTCAGTCCTGTCTTTCACCTAATTCACTGTTGATTCCTTCTAGTATATTCTTTATTTCAGCTTTTGTATTCTTCATTTCTAACTTTTTTATGGTTTCTATGTTCTTTTTTTAGGCTTACTATCTCTTTGTTAATGTTCTCACTGAGATCTTTTGTTCTTCTCCTAAGTATTTTAAACATCCTTATAACCAGTGTTTTGAATTCTGTAGCCGACAGGTTGCTTCCCTCTATTTCATTTTTTCTTTCTGAAGTTTTCTCTTTTTTATTACAAACATGTTTCTTTGTTTTCTAATGTTGGCTACCTCTCTGTGTTTGTTTTAGTGTATTAAATAGATCTGCTGTAATGCCCAGTCTTTTCCAATTGGCCTTATGTCGTATGTGTCCTGTGGGGCTCAGTGGTGCAGTCTCACTGGTCCCCTTCCCTGGGTACGCAAGGATTGTCTCTTGTATGGGATGTTTGTGCCTTCCTATTGTAGTTGTGCCTTTATTGGTGTTGGCACATTCATGGGTGGGTTTGACCCTTAGGCTGACTGGTTTTGAAGATTGGCCATACCTACAGCATAAGAGCTGCTATGCAGGAGCTGACCCCCAAAAGCTGGATTTTCCCCATGGGCTCTTGAGCCTACTGAGACCATCCTTTTCATGTGCCACTTAGGCGAATTGGTGGGGCTCTGTTGTGGTCTGAATCTGGCTTTTGGGTGTGTTGATTTAAGTACCTCTTGGCAGGGGCTCCCTGTGCAAGCCAAGGTCAGCCACTGCCTGTGACCAACCCAGGCTACCTGGCAAGAGCTACAAAGCAATCCACAGTTGGTCACTGCCTATGATAGACCTGGGGCCATGTGAGAGAATTCACACTACTAATGGAGGCTGACTGCCACCATTACTGGGTCTGATGCTGCTCAGCACAAGGCCCTGGGAACCCCAAGGCCTGCTGCAATCGTCCAGCTTCCCAGAAGACTCAGTCACTAAAAGAACTTTGGGCTGAATGAGTTGTATATGGTGAGGTCTCACGGAGTTACCAGGGTGGAGTGAGTGGTGTTTACCAGTTTAATGCAGATTCAGTTTTGGCACCTGTACTGATCCTGGAGCCACTCAGAAAAAGGCACAGAGCATGCTGAGGCCAGCCTCTACGTGTCTGAGACCCATGAACTCCCAAGTGTTGTCCATGAAGGACTACAGAGCTGATTAAAATGGGCTGATCACAGCCGAAAGAACCTCAAGTGGTTTGAAAGTTGGGTAGGGCAGGGTCTCAGGGAATCATCAGGTTTGAGCAAATGGAATTCACTAGGCCAATGCAGATTCATATTTAGCTGTGTGGGGAAAGTACTTAACATAGTAAAGATGGCACCCACCCATTCACTGCATGGAAGGAGGGCTCAACACAGGGCTCAACACCCATTCACTGCATGGAAGGAGGGCTCAACACAGGGACAATGGTGACTATCCCTTCAGCCCTCATCTTGAAGCCACAAAACTGTCTCTTTCTGTATATCTCTGGCACCTCCCAAGCCATTCTTCTTCCGCCAGAGCCTAGGTTGTGTGCCTGGGAACAAGAAAGTCTTGTATGGGTCCTTCAAGAGTATGCCTGGGTTTCCAGGAGCCTTTTGTTTCACCCAGATAGACAAAATCCTCTCTGATTTTTACAGCAAAACGTTGCAAGGGCTCCTGTTCCTGGCATTGTTGCTCCCTGCTGGGAAACCTCGCATGTGGCTGGGAAATATCATTGCTCACAAGGGACCTCTGCAGCTGAGATAGCCCTCCTGATTCTCAACTGCTACACATTGTTTGGCTTCTCCACCCCTCCTACCAGTCTCAGTGTGACCTCTTCTTTATATCCTTACATATAAGAATTCTGTTCAGCCTATATTCAAGTGGTTCTCCAGGTTGCTTGTTTTATAATGTGATTGTAATTTTAATGTGGTCCTTGTAAGAGGTAAGCACAACATTACTTACTGAGCCATCTTGCTTTCTCAGGTCTTTTTTTTTATTGTTTAAAATCTTAAGCATGAATTTTTTCAGTTATAAAATGTAAAAATTAAATGAAACTATAGATAACATTGGGTCTAACAATTTCATAGATTTTTTCCAAACAGAAATACTGAGAAACTAGGAAAGAAAATGATTTATCTTGGTCATAATGTTAGTTAATAACAAAAGTGAATATAAAATTTAGATGTTTTAGCTCTTGGTTATGCACTCTTTCCACTTTGGACACAGAAGGATTCTCTTAGTTGAATGGCAATACCTACTCTATGCATGGGTATGCAATTGCTTAAATGGTATAATGAAGAGCAACTGTCAAAGCTCCATGTCCCATATATTTTTTCCCAGTGCCAAGAGGATTAATGTAATTGCATTATCATTTTGGAGGGGGGCATATTTTCTCTGGAAGAGGGTATACTCCCTCTGAAAAGATACATCCTGTTCTTATTCACCCATATAACCAGGATTGAGGTAGGGTATTAAGTTCTTATTTGTCATTAAATTCTTAAGTATACTTTAATATTTTATTACTTTAGCTGTTTTCTTAATAGTAGTTATAGGGCAGATTAAACTTTTGAGTGAAGAAAGTAGTCTAGATTTTGTTTTATTCACCTACTTTTTACTTCTTCAGTGAGGCAATAATTCCTAACATAGGACTGTGTGGATAACCAAATACACAATCCCTAACACTGGAAAGATAATATCTATAGTAATACATTAGTCACATATACTCATAGATTAGAGGAGGAGGAGTTTAGAACCATCCCGGGCCATATGGGAGTTGTCCTTGGAAACAGAGTGAAAACAAGGACATAGGAAGTAGACATTGTAGTATTAAGAGGGTGAGGTGATACCTGGTTCCCGTGGATGATATAATTGGCTTATTTGAATAATTCCATGGTCTGGCAGGGAACTGAAGACTTATATTTAGGGATAAGCAGGCACTGTGCCTCCCTGTGATAATAAGGTTTGTTTGGATAAGTGACATTTCTGCAGAATCACAACTGAAAGAAAAACTTACGGTTAACCCATTTGAGGATTTCCCAGTTTTTTGTTTGTTTGTTTGTTTTTAGATGTCAAGGCACATGTAATATTGGACCTTAATTTTAAGCATTATGCCACAAATTTTAAACATGGGAGCATTTCTAGGTAGGGGTATTCAATGTATTTTCAGTGTTTTCAGGATAATGACCTAAATTTTTAACATAGCCCAGAGGGCCCAATATGATTTATAATAATATGGTTTTTGTCCACTTCTCTAGCCTTATTACCCTTTCCCCTCTACTTCTCACCTTGATGTAGCAATATTAGTATTGTTTTATTTCCTTACATGAACTTTATTGTCTTTTCAATGTATGTGTGTGTGTCTGTGTCTCTGTGTGTGTGTGTGTGTGTGTGTGTGCGTGCATACGTGCGCTTTTATAACTAATATTCCTTCTTTCTTAAAGTTTCTTCTCACACACTCTTATTCTTCTGGTAAAATGTACTCATCTTTAGATCTCAGCTTAGAAATCACTCTCTTGGAAAGATATTTTCTGAAACTCTAGTTTAAGTCCTTTGTATAACATTTTCCAAATAGCATTCTCTACTTCTTGTTGTATAAATTATCAGACTTGTTTTACTTTCTTTTTCATCATGAAAGTGGCAGAATAATCACTCCCCCAAGATGTGATTATCATCCTGCCCAAAAACTGTGAATATGTTTACCATAGATAGCAAAAGGGACTTTGAAGATTTTATTAAGGTTATGAACCTTGAGATTGAAAGATTATCCAAGTGGGGATAATCACAGGACTCATTAAAAGCAGAAAACTTAACCCTGCTGAAGTCAGGGAGATATGATAGAAGAAAAGAGAGAACTGAAGCATGAGAGAGACTTGACTTTCCATTGCTGACTTTGAATATGGTGAAAGAGGGCCATAAGCCAAGGAATTTTGGTAGCCTCTAGAAACTATAAACAACCCTCAGTTGACAGCCAGCAAGAAAATGAGAAACCCAGTCACACAGCCACAAGGAATTAGATTCTCCCAATGGCCTGTATGATCAAAAAAACATAATTCTCCTCTACAGTCTTCAGAAGAAAATACAGCAGTGCTAATAACGCAATTTTGACATTCTGAGACTCAGTAGAGGAATTAGTTGAATAAGACTGTGTTTAAACTCCTCTTACCTATAGAACTATGGAATAATAAACTTGTGCTATTTTAAACTGCTAATTTTATGATAATTTGTTATGGCAGCCATAAAAATTAATACCTTAATAGTCCGAAGACTCCATGAAGGCAGGGATTCTATCTGCCTTCATTCACCCAGTATCACCAAAGCGTCGCTTAGTGCCTGACAGAAATTATCTCAATTAAGTTTGGTTGAACTCAAACGAATCAAACAGGAGACAGGTAAAGTCCATGGATCTTACACGAAAGCAGGGAGACATTAGAAAAAGGAAGGAAAACATAAAACGTAACCATGAAACCATCATAGGCCAATCTTGTCATTATATTCATGATTACACCCAAGTCAAGCTCTTATAACTAGCTTTATTAGAAAAGATGGTATGCACACAGTCTGAAATGGAAAAAAAAAATAACTGGATACCATCAACTTTAATATGAACAATCACTTAAATCTCTTGCTTGAATCCATGGAGAATTCTGATGAGTTTAGACCATGCAAGTGCTTATTCCACTAGTTTCTCAAATTCCACTTTTTTTTTTTTAAATAATTGTTTTACCACCATATGTTTTCAGTGATACATTAGCAGGTTTCAGGTACCAATCTAAATACCCTGTAAAAAATGCTCAGCTTCAATGGCTCTGTAGACCATGTGATCATATAAATAAGACTCCAAAGCCTATTTCACTTATGTAGAAAAAATAAATAATGTGCTCTAAATGCATTCAATGCTCTTGTATTTAAATAGTTAATTTGCACTACGATCTGTTTGAGAACAGAAAAATTCTCACCCCATCGTTTTAGAGTCTGACACTAGGATTGTCAAAAGAGACAACTGTTAAATTGAATTACTATTAATATGAGAAAAAATGACCTTTGCCAGATATAAAAGATATCTGTGGGAATGAAGTGATAATGGGGTGGCTTTTTAAATGTGGTCATACTGGCATTTGAGTAGAAGGTCTGTATCATAAAAACATGTCCTTGACTTGGTTTATTTAAGGTAGCAAACCAAAGCCAATGAGAAACAAGGAAACTCTGCTTTCTGTTGCTATGTCCATAATTTCTGTCTGAGTATTGAAACCGATATAAAATAATATTGAATGTTAACTGTAATTGAAAAATTAAAAAGTCAAATAAAAACGTTAAAAAAAAGAGTACAGTAATAAAGCCCTTATATTATTATCTTGTACCCAGAAACAGGGAAGCTTAAAACACAGCAAGAAATAATTCGAGTTTCTAGGTCCTTGAATATGTGGCTAGATAAGGTATAAACTTATGAAATAGATTTTACACAGAATGAATTAAATATCTTGTCTTCTAGTAACAAATGTTCATGTGATAATTTTAAAGGGCTTTAAGTTGGTAAAGAGTTTGCTAGTTTAGCTATTCAGACACTATTTTTCAGAAATTCAAAGGACCGAAGAATTTACAGACAGAAAATACAGATAAAAATGTAGTACATATAGATTATATTGATCCCACCAAATAGGCTGTTAAGTTCAAAAATATTTACTAATTGTCTAATATGTCCAATCTACTGCGTTAGGTATTACCTAGAATACATGTAATGTCTAAAACAGAGGTCCTTCTCTCTCAGACTTCCTTATCTAGTGGGAAGAGAAATACAAGAGCTGGAACTGAGGCACAAAAAGACATTTTCAAATAAGAATAAGAGAAAAATTAACAAAAGTATCATAGAGGAGGTAAGAAATGAACAGAATCTTAAAAAAAACAGGTATATATTTATACAAAGCCATTTAAAAAAAAGTACAAACACAATTTCTAAGGGTTGCTTCACAAATAACTTGGAATTTAAGATATAGAGCTAAACAGTTTATTTTATTATTAACATTTATGTCTGTTGACTATCTCTAATTGTACGACCAATAGAACTATAACCATTCATATCAGCCCAGAAAATTTAAGATTATTCATCCCTAAAAGTCCAAGATCATTACAGCAGT
Organism: Pteropus vampyrus; assembly: GCF_000151845.1. Classification (NCBI taxonomy): domain Eukaryota; kingdom Metazoa; phylum Chordata; class Mammalia; order Chiroptera; family Pteropodidae; genus Pteropus; species Pteropus vampyrus. The sequence goes on along the minus strand of NW_011888844.1, from coordinate 1,052,946 downwards.
TAAGCTGGAACCTGATCTGATATGTATTTTTTATTATATTTTTTATTAAAAATTATTGGGGTAACATTGATTAATAAAATCAAATAATTTTCAAGTGTACATTTCAGCAGTATGTAATATATCTATACACATATGTATATATATAGCATTGTGTGTTCATTGCCTAAAGTTCACTGTGTGTATATGT
>NW_011888844.1:1029764-1052653 GCF_000151845.1 Pteropus vampyrus | reverse complement strand
CTAAAGTTAGATTTCCTCTACCTCTCACCTTCCATCCTTCCCTCTGATAACCACTAATCTACTGTCTGTGTCCATAAGTCTCTGTTTGTTTGCCATGTTTGTTTGTTACTTTCAGTTTTATATCCCATATACGAGTGAAATCATATGGTTTTTAGCTTTTTCTGTCTCATTTTGCATAACATAATCTTAAGATCTATCTATGTTGTTGCAAATGGCAGTATTTTATCTTTTCTTATGGCTGAGTAATATTCTATTGTATATATGTACCACATCTTGTTTTCCATGACTGGTAAGAGCAAAATCCTAATCAGATAATGATACATAGAGATAAACTAAGAAATTATTTCAGAAAAATAAAGGTGTCTGCTACTGTATTAGATATTATTAGTCATCATTTATTGGGTTAGCTTCTTTACATAATATCTCAGTTAATAAGCACATCAACCCTTTTGGGAGATATTTACTATCACTATATTTAGATAAGTAAACTGAGGCTCAGAGAGATGGACTCACTCATGAAGACTACACAGATAGAAAGTGGTGGATGCCTTGGAATGTCTGAGTCCAAAGCCTTTTATCCTTTGTTACTTACAACTGCTTTTTCATGCTCTGAAGTAGATTCTGGATAGTTTTACTCAATGAGAAAAATTGGTCAAATTAAGAGATATAGCTGTAATTCCACTTAAATACTTGCCTTTCTAGTTCATTACTCCCTGAGACACCATGTATTCCAATGTGGCACCTAATTTTCTTGGTGAATCATTTACCTTGGAGTTCTGGTCCTTGGAAAACCATACTTGAAATGAATAGACATACTTAAGGACTTTAAATAAGAAAGACTGTCATTACCAGTCCCATATAGTTCAGGATCATGTCCAAGCCACTGCAAAATAAATTAAAAATAAAAGAAATTTGGAAATCTATGTAAACCTTAATATGAAATCTACAGTTGCCACTTGTTTTTGATAGACTTTAGAACAATGTTCGGTTAACAGCAAAATTGAGCAGAAGGTACAGAGATTTCAAGTATACCCTCATTTCTACACATGCATAGACTCCTCCATTATCAACATTCCCCGCCAAGGTGGTACATTTGTTAAAAGTGATGAACTTACACATTATTACCCAAAGTTCATAGTTTACATTAGAATTCACTCTTGGTGTTTTACATTCTATCAGTTTGGACAAATAAATAATGACATATATCCATCATTAGTATCATACAGAGTAGTTTCACTTCTCTCAAAATCCTCTGTGTTCTATTTATTTTTCCTCTTACCCCCAAACTCTGTGATCTGCTGATCTTTATACTGTCTCCATAAAATTTTACTGCCTTAAAAATCCTCTGTGCTCCGCTTATTCAAATCTCTCCCACACCAATCCTATCAACCACTAATCCTTTTATTGTCTCCATAGTTTCACCTTTTCCAGAATGTCATGTAGTTAGAATCATTTGGTATGTAGCCTTTCAGACTGACCTCTTTCACTTAGTAATATGTGTTTTAAGTTTTCTCCACATTTTTTTTCACACATTTATAGATCATTTTATTTTGTCACTGAATAATACTACTCAATAGTTAGATGTACTACAATTTATCTGTTAATCTACTGAAGGACATTTTGGTTGCTTCCAAGGTTTGGCGATTTTGAATAAAGCTGCTATAAACATACTTGTTCAGCTTTTTAGGTGAACATATGTTTTCAAATCCTTTGGATAAATTTCAAGGATCATATGTAAGTGTATGTTTAGTTTTGCAAGAAAATGCCAAACTGTTTTCTAAAGTGGCTTTACGATTTTGCATTCCCACCAGTAATAAATGAGAATCCCTGTTGCTCCATATGCCCACCAGCATTTGGTGTTTTCAGTGTTCTGGATTTGGGGCATTCTAATAGTGTAGTGGTGTGGCCACTTTTTAAAGACAGCCTCAACTCTTTTTTCTCCTGATAAATATATCTTTGGGTTTAAAGTACTGGCATAATAAATACCACAAAGATCTAACTGCCCACTGTGTAAATTACATTTATATAATGAGTGATCACTGATTTAAAGAGAGTAATTTAAAAATATGTATATTAAAGTCAGCCAGAGTTAAGGGACACTTTGAGTGTGTGTGTGTGTGTGCATGTGCGCGTGTGTGCATATGATGTGTGTGTATTGGGGATGTCAGTGGGGAGATTTTTGTTAAGAAATGCACTTACCTGATAGTCCTGGTTCTAGCGCTGCCCCAGACTTTTTAAATGAATTTGACAAGTTTATCTTCCAAACTGGGCCTCTGTATCCTCACTTTATTTTATTTTTATTTTTAAATATATATATATATATATTATTTTTCAATTACAGTTGACATACAATATTATATTAGTTTCAAGTATAAAACACAGTGATTTGACATATGCTAAAGTTGTATCCTTGTTTTAAAAGTAGAAGTTGTGATCAGGTTATAATTGTCATAAGTTTTGTCGCTAATGTTCGTGGGATCTAGGATTATAGAGCAAAGAGTGAAAAAAGAAGCCAGAAAAATTGCCATTTTAACCATTTTAGTATAAAATTTAGTGATATCAGTTACATTTACAGTGTTGTGTAACCATCACCACTATTTCTAAAATGCTTTTTCTCCACAAATGGAAACTCTATAATTGTTAAGCAATAACTTTCATCCCTCCCTATTTGCAGCCCCTGGTAACTACTATTCTACTTTCTATATCTATGTATTTGCCTATTCTAGGTATCTTGTGTAAGTGGAATCCTACAGTTTTTCGCTTTTATGTCTGGCTTATTTTACATAGCATAATGTTTTCAAGACTCATCCGTGTCACAGCACATAACAGAAATTCGTCCCATTTTATGGCTGGATAATATTCTACTATAGGCATATACTATATGTTTATGCATTCATGTGTTGATAAACACCTTAGTTGTTACTACTTTTTGGCTATATTGAATAACGAAGCTATGAACACTATGGTGTACAAGTGTCTGTTTGAGAACCTCTTTTCAGCATTTTAGGGCATATACATAGAAGGAGAATTGTTGGGTCATATGGTAATTCTGTAACTAAGTTTTGATTAACTACCATACAGTTTTTCAAAGCAGTTGCAGCATTTTATACCACCACCAAGTAAGTACTAGGATTCCAATTTCTCCACATCCTTGCCAACACTTATTTTTCATTATATATAATGAAACATATACATAGTCATCTAGTAGGTGTAAAGTGGTATCACATTGTGCTTCTTTTATTTTATGTATTTTAATTAGTTTCAAGTATACAGCACATTGGTTAGACATCTATATAGTTTATAAAACGATACCCCCGATTGCTCCCTCCCCTGACCCTCCACTTAGCCAATGTATTCATGTCAATTGCATTCTCTATGCCATGTTTCCCATCCCCATGAACATCATCAGCTACTAATTTGTACTTCTTTAACCCTTCACCCTATTCTCCCAGCCCCCCAAACCCACACTCCTCTGTCCTTCACCAAATTGTCCACTATATTTGTGAGTCTGTTTTTCATTGGTTTGTTCTCTTTATTCCTTAGATTCCACATATAAGTGGAATCATATAGTGTTTATCTTTCTCTTTCTGACTTAAATTTCTTCTAGGTTCATCAAAACAATATCTTTTTCCATCCCCTTTCTTTTAATCTGTGTGTGTCTTTTAATCTAAAGTGAGTCTCTTGTAAGCAACATGAAGGGGTCTCCTTTTCCTTTTCATTCATTTACTCTTTTAGTTGGAGCACTTAATTCTTTTTTATTTGAGGTACTTATTCATAGGAATGTAGTTGTTACCATTCTTTATACCTGTTTTTGATACGTATTTCTTCTTCTTGAAGAAGTCCCTCCAACATTTTCTGTAATACTGGCTTGGTGGTAATAAATTTCTTTAGCTTATTTTTGTCTGAGAAGCTCTTTATCTGTCCTTCAACTCTAAATGATAACTTTGCTGGATAAATTATTCTTGGTTGTAGATCCTGGGTCTTCATCCTGTCGAATATTGTTTTTACCAAGCCCTTCTGCCCTGCATAGTTTCTTTTGAGAAATCAGCTGTCAGTCTTATGGGTGTTCTCTTATAAGTAAGTATCTTTTTCTCTGGCTGCTTTTAATATTCTTTCTTTATATTTAACCAGTGGCCTTTTAATTATGATGTGTCTTGGTGTGGGCCTATTTGGATCCCTGATTTTTGGAATTCTCTGAGCTTCCTGGGGTTTTATGTCCATTTCCTTCACCAGGTTAGGAACGTTTTCCATCATTATTCCTTCAAACAGCTGTTCAATATCTTGATTTTCTTCAGTTATGCCGATCAGATGAATATTTGGACCCTTAATAGTGTCCCATATGCTCCTTAAATTATTTTTATAGTCTTGGCATCTTATCTCTTGCCATTCCGATTGAATGTTCTTGGCTTTCCCGTCCTCTAGATAGGGTATTTGATCCTTTATTCACTCTATTTCTTTGTTTATTTCATTTAATGTAGTTCTCATCTCAAATAATGTGTTCTTCATTTCTGACTGATTCCCTTTTATAATTTCCATTTCCATTTTCATGTTTTTTTATCTCTTTGTTGAGGTTCTCATTGAGTTCATCTACACTTCCAAAAGTTCGTTGAGCATCTTTATAACTAGTGTTTTGAACTCTGCATCTGTTAGATTGCTTGACTCCATTATTCTTGAATCTCTGTTCTCTTCTCTCATATGATTTCCGCTGCTTTGTCTTCTCATTCTGTCTGCCTTTCTGTGTCTATTTCTATGTACTAAGCAAAGCTCCTAAGTCTCTCGGTCTTATTAGTGTGGATTTGTGTAGTAGGTGTCCAGTGCACAGTCTTGAGAGAGTTTCAGCTTCAGGCCAAATTTAGACCAAGCCTCTGCCCCTCTGGGGACACCTGTTAAGATTCAGCAATCAATCCACAATGCTGTGCTTATAGTTGCCTCAAAAAGCTACACCAGTAACTGAGGCCAGCTGCCTCCAGTGTGAGTCTAGACACTGCTCAGCAAGGAGCACCTGACTTGTTGAGAATATATCTGGATGTGGCTTGGGTGGGGCCGCGAGTTGGGGAGATGGGGTTTCAGAGAATCCACTGGATGGATAAACCTCTGTTATCCAGTTTGATGACATCATGGCTATGGCGGTTCTGTGTCTGTGCACTGTGATGGGGGAGGGGTCAACAGGGAACTTCAGTGCAGAGGGAGTCTCACCTTGGCCCTCACTCCAATAATGTCTCCCTGTATGTCCCTGGTGCCCCTGTGCACAGCCAAATTGGCACTGGTGTTCAGAGCTAACAAGTCCGTCACTGCGAAAATCTGCTCACGGATGCGGCCCCTTTAAGAGGCTTCTGCCTCTGCTGCTACCACTGCTGCAGCCTCTGTCTCACTCAGCCGCTGGAAACCGGGCAGCCCTGTGTCCTCGCTCCATCCTAACTTCTGCCATTGCAGGGTGCTTTCTTGGATTTCTCTCTAGTTGTATGGCTTGTTCATTTAGATCCCAGGCAATTTTTTTCTTACTGCTACTCCTTGTTTCGTCACAAATTTGATTTGGTCGCCAGAGGGATGAATAAAGCCTCTATCATCTACACCATTTTGGTTCTAATATTGTGGTTTTTAATTGCATTTCCATAATAGTGAAGTTGAGCATCTTTTCGTGTTTGTTGGCCATTTGTATGTCTTCTTTGGAGAAATATCTTTTTTTAATTTTTCTGTTCTTTTTTAAATTGGATGAATTGCCTTTTTGTTTTTGAATTTTAGATGTGTTTTTCTTTCTATTATCTGGATTAATCCCTTAGAAAACGGATTAATTGTTATGGTGCGAATGATTCTAAGACCCACGGAGCCAATTGATATTAATTATGAGCCTTTATTAGCCGGCCGGCGACTGACTCTCTACCATGCTGGGTTAGAGGAAATCAGCCCCGAGCTTCCCGAGGAGGCAGCTTATAAGGTCTCCTACTACGTCCTCGAATAAGCAGATTACAAGAAGCAGAAGTTAGCCATTAACGTTTTGTACAAAGATAAATGTATCCGGGGGACTCTCAGATCAAACAGGGCCTAACAGACTTATCATCTTCACCTTGGAATGTTGTGCTTTTCCTGGGGCTGGAGCCTGGAGATATCACCTCCCTGTAACTGAGTTACTACTCTACCTGGGGGCTGGCACCTGGAGATACCACCTCCCTGAAACTGGAGAATTTCCACTTTTACACCATTATTGACTATCTTTTCACTCTCTTGATAGTGTTTTTTTTTGCACAAGTTTTTAATTTGGGTAAAGTCCAAATTACTTTTTTCTTTTTCTGCCATATTAAAAAATCTGCCAAACCCAACATAATTTAGATTTGCCTTTATAATATCTTATAATTGTATATCTTAAATTTAGGTTTTTGATACATTTTGAGTTGATTTTTGTATGTGGTATAAAAGTCTAACTTTATTTTTTTCCATTTTAATTTTTTTTGTATATTCAGCTTCCCCAGCATCTTTTGTTCTTTATTCATTAAATAATCTTGGCATTGTTATTGAAAATCAATGGACTTAAGATGCATGAGTTTATTTCTGGGCTCCCAATTCTATTCAATTATATATGTCTGTCCTTATGCCAGTTTTACATTGTTCTGAGTACCGTAGCTTTGTAGTAAAATTTAAAATCTAGAAGTTTGAGATCTCCAATTTTGTTCTTCAAATTTTGGGGGGTTATTTGCAGTCTCTTGAGATTCCATATAAACTTTAGTATGAGTTTTTCCATTTCTTTACAAATGCTTTGAAATTTTGATAGGCTTGAATTTGTATTGAATCTGTAGATAACTTTGGGTAGTGTTTACATCTTACCAATATTAAGTCCTCCAATTCATAAATACAGGATAGCTTTGTATCTACTTTTGTCTTAATTTCTTTAGACAATCTCTTGTAATGTTCAGTACACAAATCTTTTACTTTCTTGGTTAATTTATTATTTTTGTATTGCTTTTGATGCTATTGTAAATGGAATTATTGTCTTAATTTCCTTTTTTGGATTGTTTATACTGGTATGTAGAAATACAGCTGATTTTTGTGTGTTGGTTTTTTATGCTGCAACTTTGTTGACTTTGTTTAGGAGTTCTAACAGGTTTAGATGTATGTGTTTGTATATGTATGTATGTGTGTATTTTTCTGGGTTTACTTAAAATAAGATCATGTCATCTAAGAATATAGTTTTACAAATTCCTTTCAAATGTGAAAACATTTTATTTCCTTGCTTCTGCCTATTTGCTCTAGCTAGAATTTCTAGTAATATGTTGAATGTAAATGGTAAAAGCAGTCATCTTTGTTTTATTTCTGATTTTAGGGGAAAATCTTTCAGTCTTTCACCATTGACTACATTATTAGCCATGGGTTTTTCCGATATTACTTTTTTATTTTTATTTTATTATATTTTATTTTGTTTTTATTTTTTATTAAGTTTATTGGGGTAACATTGGTTGATACAATTATATAATTTTCAGGCATACATTATAATTTGATATCTACATATTCTATTGCCTAGTTTTCTTCAGCTACCGTATATTTGATCCCGTTTACTCACTTCACCCTCCTCCAACACCCCTATACCAATATTACTTTTTTAAAATATTTTTTTATATTTAAAATACTGTAGGCAGACATCATTATATTAGTTTCAAGTGTACAACAAGGTGATTGGATGTATATAAGTAATGAAGTGATTACCCTAATAAATTTAGTACCCATCTGACATCATATATGGTTATTACAATTGTATCAACTATATTTCATAACCTACGCTTTGCATCCCCATGACTACTCTGTAATAAACAATTTGTACTTTATAATCTCTTTCCAATTTTTCACCCATCCTCAAATCCCCTTCTATTTGGCAACACTCAAAATGTTTTTTGTATCTATGAATTTGTTTCTGTTTTTTGTTGTTGTTGTTTGTTTATTTTGTTTTTTTTTTATATTCTACATGTAAGTGAAATCATATGGCATTTGTCTTTCTCTGTCTGACTTACTCCACTCAGCACAACACTCTCTAGGTCCATCCATGTTGTTGCAGATGGCAAAATTTCATTCTTCTTTTATGTTTGAGTAATATTCCATTGTATATATGTACCATCTCTTTTTTTGTTGTTTTGTTTTAATCTATTCATCTATTGTTGTACATTTTGGTTGCTTCCATATCTTGACTATTGTAAATCATGCTGCAATGGACATATAAATTCACATGTCCCTTCAAAGGAAATTTTTGGTTTTCTTCAAATAAATATCCAGAAGTGGGATTATTGAGTCCTTCTTTGTCTCTTATAGCTTTTGTTTTATAATCTCTTTTGTGTGGTGTAAATATTGCTACCCTAGCTTTTTTGTTTGTTTGCTCATTTCAATTTTTATGAAGTATTTTTTTCTATCCCTTTCATTTTAGTCTGTGTGTGTCTTTCAATCTGAAGTGAGTCTCTTATAGGTAGCAAACGTAAGAGTTATGTTTTCTTCTCAATTCGGCCACTCTATCTTTTGATTGAGGCATTTAATTCATTTACATTTAAAGTAATTATTTATAGATATATAATTAATGCCATTTTTTCTTCTTCTTAAAGATGATCTTCTAACATTTTTTGTAATACTGGTTTGGTGTTGATGAACTCTTTTAGCTTTTTTTTTTTTCATTTTGTCTGGGAAGCTCTTTATATGTCCTTTGATTCTAAATGATAGCTTTGCTGGGTAGAGTAATCCTTTTTGTAGGTTCTTCTATTTATCACCCTGAATATTTTGTACCAATTCCTTCTGTCCTTCAAAGTTTCTGTTGAGAAATCAGCCGACTGTCTAATGGGAGCTCTTTTATAAGTAAATAACTGTTTTTCTCTTGCTGCTTTAATATTTTATCTTTGTCTTTAACCTTTGGCATTTTAATTATGATATGTCTTGGTGTGGGCCTCTTTGGGTTTATTTTGTTTGGGACTCTCTGCACTTGCTGGGCTTGTATGTCTATTTCTTTCACCAGGTTAAGAAAGTTTTCCTTCATTATTTTTCAAATAGGTTTTCAATTCTTTGCTCTCTCTCTTTACCTTCTGATTCCCCTGTGAATTGAATGTTGGTGCACTCAATCTTATTCCAGAGGCCCCTTAAACTATCCTCAATTTTTTGGATATTTTGTTGTCGTTGCTGTTCTGATTGGGTGTTTTCTGCTGCCTTATCTTCTAAATCATTGATTCAATCCTCTGCCTCATCTAATCAATTGTTGATTATCTTTAATGTATTCTTCATTTTAGTTATAATATTCTTCATTTCTGATGGGTTCTTTTTTATGTTATCTAGGTCCATTTTTGAGTTTTCCAATTCTTTGTGAAAGTTCTCACTGAATTCATCCATTCTTTCTTTAAGTTCATTGAGCATTCTTATAAGCAATATTTTGAATTCTGCATTTGGTAGCTTGCTTGTCTCCATTTTGTTTAGTTCTTTTTCCAGAGCTTTGTTCTGTTTTTGTTTTTGTTTTTTGTTGTTTTTTTGGGGGGGGGTGGGGGTTGCGGGCTTTTATTGTCTTCCATTTTGGCTGCCTCCCTGTATATATTTTTCTATGTATTTTGTGGGACTTTTAGGTCTCCCAGTTTTAGTGGAGTAGCCTTATGTATTAGCTGTCTTGTGGGGCCCAGCTGTTCAGTCTTCCTTCATCACCTAAGGTGGGTATTCCAGGTCTGATTCTTGTATGTGTTGTATGTGCCTTCTTGTTATATTGAGTTTTCATTGCTGTTTGCATGTCAATGGAAGGAATTGGCCCTCAGGCTGATTTGTTGTGGTGACTGGCCAGTGAAGGGCTGGCCCTACAGAGAGGGATTAACTTTAGCAGGGGGCTCTTGTGCCTGTCCAGTCTGCCCTCAGAGTGTATTGTTCTCGAATGCAGCCCTCAGTGATGCTCCAACTCAGTCCAAAGCCAGCCACCTGGTGCGCTGTTTCCAGGGCCTTCTGGAATGAGCCCTGCTGCAGGTCAAGTTTTGCTGCATCCCGTGTCCTGCCTGGTGTCAAATAGCAAGAGTCACCAAGAAATCTGCTGATGGCCACCACTCGCACTGGGTTTCAAGGTGCTTCAACAGGCCAAGCCTCAATCCGAGATCGGCTGCTGCTAGTGCTGGACTTGGGGCTGTTCAGTAAGAGGGATGGGGCATGCCAAGGCCAGATACTGCTTCTCCTGGGTTTTGAAAAACTTTGGGAGATTTTAGAAAAGTCTGTGGCATGAACTAGACCAAGACATTTGTATGGAAAAGCCACTAGAAGAGTCTTGGGTGGGCCCAAAGGTTGCATGGGACAGAGTCTCAGGGAATCACCTGGGCTGCGTGACCAGTGTTATCTGGGTTAGTAAAGACTCTGATATGGTGGCCTCCTGCATCTGAATGCTGGGTTGAAGGAGGTCTTAACAATGGAACAATGGATTTTTCCAGCACTTCTGCCTAGAAGCAAGCTGTGCCGTCTATCCCTTGCCTTAAAGCCAGACATGTCAGTTCCTGCCCATTGTCCCTGACACCATTCATATGGCTGCCCCAGCAATGGAACTCACAGGCAGTGAGTTAACCAGTGAGTAAGTCTGTCTGTGGGTCTCTTATAGGAATGTCTGCAATTCCAGCTGCCCTCCATTTCATTCAGCCACGACCTTTGCTTGTTTTCAAAACCAAAAGTTGTGGGAACCTTTTTTACAGGAAGTGGAATGCTGGACTGGTAAGCCAGTTGTGGAACTGATATTGCAGGTGCACCCCAAGGGTTTCTAGGGCTTGTCCTATTAAGGCTGCCTTGGTGCATTGGCAGGAGGTGGAGTGAGTATGGGCTGGTGCACTCATACCTTTGAGGGAAGACTGAAACTGGTGTGGGCCAGAGGCCTGAAGCTCTTTGGAGCTGCCTTGTCAGATTGACTAGAGTGCTTGGACTGTGTTCTCATATGCACTATCAAGGTGGAGGGAACATAAATAATGAAGCTCTTCAGCACCTCTGATCCCGTAAAGAGTTCTAGCACATCTCTGCCTATTTGGCAGATGCTGTAGAATTAGTAAGTGGATTTGATTCATGTGTAGTCTAGGTATCCTGTTGAACTGCTGTTTTTTTTTGCTATGCCCTGTGGCCAGCAAATCTGCATATGGACCTCTCAGTGATACCCCTCTCTGTCGTAGGTCACCACAACAGGGGTTAATTTCCATTGTTACCACCCTGTCTCTCTTACCCTTCTCTATGTGGTGCCTGTATAGTGTTGTACAGAAGCTGTTCAATCAATCCTCGGTTCTCCTTCAGGAGGAATTGCTCTCTTTATAGGTGTATATTTATTGTGTCCATGGGAATAGGTAAATTCAGGGTCTTTTTAACTGCTACCTTGGCCCTACCCGTGTGTTGTGTTTTTATTCCCATTTGTACTGAGGTATTTTCTAATTTACTTTGTAATTTATTTTGTTTACCCCTTGGTTATCTAAGTGTATGTTGTTTATTTTTCAAATATTCATGAGTTTTCCAGTTTTCTTTCTGTTATTTATTTCTAGTTACATTCCATTGTTGTTGGAAAGAATACTTTATGAAATTTTAGTCTTTGAAAATGTATTAAGATTTGTTTTATTACCTAACATATGGTTTATTCCGGAGAATAGTCTATGTACACTTGAGTAGAATGTGTATTCTGCTATATTTGAATAGAGTATTCCTTATATATTTGTTAGGTTTAATTGTTTTATAGTCCTCTATATTTTTATTTTACCATGTTTTATTGTTTATTATATTATTAAAAGTGAGATATTAAAGTCTCCATCTGTTATTCTAGATTTGTATATTTCTCTCCTTAATTTTGTCAATTATTGCTTATATGTTTTGGGGCTCTGTTGTTAAGGACATGTGTGTTTATACTTGTCATATATTCTTGATGGATTGAGCCGTAATCAATATATAATGTCCTTCATTGTTGCCTGTAACATTTTATTGCTTAATATTAATTTGGGTGATAACTATATAGCTTTGCCAGCAGTCCTTTGGTTAATAGTTTCTTGGATTATCTTTTTTTCTATCATTTATTTTTTACTGCTTTGTTTCTTTATATCTAAAGTTCATCTCTTGTAGATAATAGATAAATACATTGTGTCTCTTTTTTATCTATTCTACCATTATCTATATTTTAATTGCAATCTTTTACCCATTTATATTTAAATTGGTGATACTTCTGCCATTTATCTATTTTTCTATGTGTTATATATGTATTTTGTTATCTCAATTTTTTATTAATGCCTTTAAAAAATTAGCTGATTTTTTGGTAGTATACCATATTTCCTCTTCTCCCCCCCCCTTTTTTTTTGTATATTTTTAACTTATTTTCTTGGTCATTACTGTGGAATTTATAATTAACATCTAAAATTTAAACTAGTCTGTATAATACCAACTTAGTTTTGATAGTACACAGACATTGCTCCAATCCATCTTTACCCTACATCTATTTATTGTTATTTTTCAAATTACAACTTCATATACCATGTGCCCACTAACATAATCTTATAATTATTGTTTTATGCTTTTGCATTTTGTATTTTATAAGAAATAAGAGAGGAGCTACAAGTCAAATCTATAATAAAAAAGATGGTCATACTCATCTATGTAGTTATTCTACTGAAGATTTTTATTTCATTATTTGTCTTTGAGTTACTCTTTAGTGTCCTTTTATTTCAATCTAAAGGACTCCATTTACCATTTATCCTTGTGGATGTATTATAGACACAAACTCCCTTAGTTTTTGTTTTTGGAAATTCTTAATTGCCCCTTCATGCTTAAAAGAGTCATTTGTCAGATATAAAATTTTTAAATTCTTGATTTACAATTTTTTTCACTGAGCACATGAAATGTGTTATCTCACTGACTTCTGGACACAGTGATTTCTTAGCTATTAACCTCACTAAAAATTCCTTGCAGAGAATGTCAGAAGCATGGTGATGTGAGAGGTCCCCTTGATCATTTCCCCTTAAAATTACACATATTAAAGAGCTACAATCCAACAGATAACATTCAACCTAATGTTAACACATCTGAGAGATCTGCACATCAGAGTATCTAAAGGTGAGCAAATCAAGTCAGCAAGGGAGTTGGAAAGGAAGAAGTATGGAGAACAATGTTGTGGATGCAGCCCTACAGGACTGGGGAAAAGGGAGAAATTAGGTGGTGGTGTGCACTCTCTGTAGTCCTGAGCATTCTTGCCTGAGTGAGCAGCATATACTATGTGGGGGTACCAAGTGATCAGGGCAGATACCAAGGCAGAGGCAAAAGACAGAGGGTAACAGTGTTTTGGCAACTGCTATTGCCAGGCAGAAAGTTGAGTCATGAAGCCTGGCTGCCTCCTTCTACCCACTCAGAGCTCATGTCCCCACACCCTTACAGAGCTAACAGCTGGATCCAGGGGAAACAGGAATTAAGAAGATGCACGTTGCACCTGCTCCCAGTGACAGGGGTTTAGATATAAAGGCCAGGCTGCTGAAGCTTGGAAGCCAAGATTACTGGAAGGAAAACAGCCACAGGCACACCAGCAACATCTCCCAAACCACCCCACACCCACCCATCTAAGCTGATTATGGTAGAGATATTGGGGCAGCACAACAATGCATCCGGCTGTTATGGCAGCACTGGGATTTCAAGGGCTCTTCAGAGGCTCAAAACCCCATCACCTACTACATTCTCCCACAAAAGTAAGCTCCTGAAACTGAAGCAACCTGGTCAAAGAGGAGATAGGCATCCCCCAGGAAGTAAAGGGCATTTTTTCCACATGACAAAGATCCAGGAGGCTTGGACAGTGCGGGAGGATTGCATGCCACCTACTGAAAAACAAAATAAAAATCTCTTTTTATCAACCTGCTAAAAAGAGAGAACATTTAATGATATATATTTTTTTAAAGCAGAGACATTTCCATAAATGTTCAAGCAGGGAAATAATCCATCAAATACAATGAAAACTAAGGTGACAAGGCAGCTCTTAAAGTGAATAAAAAATCTCCATGAAAAAAAAAAAGATGTGGAAATATACTATTTAAATGACCGAGAATTAAAGATTGCACCTCTGAAAAAAACTCAATGAGATGCAAGAAAATTCTGATAGGAAATTTAGTGAAATCAGAAACAAAGTGAAAAATAAGAATATTTTACCAAACAGAATGAAACTTTAAAAAAGAACCAAACACAACTTCTGGAGCTGAAGAACTCAATAAAAGAGATGAAGAATAAAATAGCAAGCTTAGGAAATGGAGTGGACCAGATAGATAAAAGAATTAGTGATATCAAAAATAGAAATCTAGAAATAACAGAGATGGAAAAAGAGATACTTGAGAATGAAAAAAAAAACTATACAGGAACTGACATGCTCAGAAAGAGCAATATAATAATAATGGGTAGACCAGAAGAAGAGAGGGAGAAAGGAACAGAGAGCCTATTCAAACAAATACTCAATGTGAATTTCCAAAAACCTATGGAAAGAACTGGATCCTCGAATACAAGAAGGAAACAGAACACCTAATTATCTCAATCCAAAAAGAGTTTCCTCAAGTCAAATTATATAGAACTGTCAAAAATTATTGTGAAAGAAAGAATTGTCAAGGCCATCAGGGAAAAGAAGATAGTAACCTATATGTGCATATATAAAAGTTAGCTTATTGTTGGATTTTTCAGCAAAAACTTTACAAGCTAAAAGGGAGTAGAATAAAATATTTAAAAATTAAAAAAGAAATTACCAGCAAAAATTAATATATCCAGCAAAGTTCTACTTTATATATAAAGCAGAAATAAAATATTTTTTAGACATACAAAAGCTCTGGGAATTTTCCACCACAAAGATTGCATTGTGGTAGAAATACTAAAGGGTATTATTTTACCTTAAAAAAATACAAAACTACGAGTAAAATGACTAACAGACAGACAGAAACGAGAATTTGCAACCTTTATTAAGAACAGGTATTATAAACTTAGATATTACATAATGGTTAAAGGGGATAAAAATAGTTTCGAAAGTGAAGAAGACAATAGCTAATGAAACTCAGAAATGAACTCATGGTATAAACAGGGATAATTTGAGACAAAAAAAAAAAAACAGAAAAGGAGAAGGAATATAGATCTAAATTTACAAAGGGAAATGGAAATAAGACCCATGAAGAAGAAAAAAGACTACCATAAATATAAACGTTTATTTTACATAAACTTAAGTACACAAATATTACACAACTGAGACATGACATAAAAAAAGAAAACATAGAAGAATATTATAGAATGTCACCAAACTGAAAATAACAGAAACGCAGGGGCAAAGAATCATTAGAGACACTGAGCTACCAGAAAACAAAAGTAAAATGTTTATAGGAAAACCTCATACAATAAAAAAGCCACAGAGTAGAAAATTGGATTTAAAAAAAAAACAAAACAAAACATTTTCTGCCTTCGAGAGACACATCTCAGCTTCAATGACAAATAGAGACTCAAAGTATAAGGGTCAAAAACAATAATCCAAGCAAATGGCATCCGAAGTAATGCAGGTGTAGCCATATTTATAACTGATAAAA
This sequence comes from Pteropus vampyrus, assembly GCF_000151845.1. Lineage (NCBI taxonomy): Eukaryota > Metazoa > Chordata > Mammalia > Chiroptera > Pteropodidae > Pteropus > Pteropus vampyrus. Next base: position 1,037,129 of record NW_011888844.1, on the reverse strand, counting down.
TAAAGTTCAAGATAAAACATAATTATAGACAAAGATGAACACTTCATAATGATAAAAATCACGATACATCAAGAAGACACAACACTCATCAATATATATGCTCCCAATCAGAGAGCACTGAAATATATAAAGCAACTAATAATAGAACTAAAGGTAGAAACTAAAAACAAAGCAATTATACTATAGGACCCAGTACCCCACTGGCAGCAATGAATAGATTATTCAAAAAGAAAATTAATAAGAAAATATCAATCATAAATGACATATTAGAACAATTAAACAATTGACATTTTCAGAGACTTTCATCACAAAACAAGGTTATACAGTCTTCTGAAGTGCACATAATACATTTTCAAAAATAGTCCATGTGTTAGAACACAAAACTAGTCTCAACAAGTTCAAGAAGTTTGAAATCACACCAAGCATATTATTCAACCACAATGCTTTGAAACTGGAGACCAAAAATAGCACACACACACACAAAACAAAACGAAGGGAAAGATCACACATATGTAGAGATTAAACAACATGCTACTAATGAAAGACTGGGTCATAGAATAAATAAAAAGAGAAATCAAGAGATACATAAATACAACCCAGAACAAAAAAGTGACATATGAAAACTTTTTGGGATACAGCAAAAGCAGTAATAAGAGCAACGATCATATTACAGGCCTATCTCAAAAAACATTAAAAAATCTCAAATAAACAACATAACAATACATCTTAAAACACAAAAAAAGAACAAGTGAAGCCAAAAGTCAGCAGAAGAAAACAATATGAAGTAGAGCAGAATTTAATAAAATTGAGAAAAAAATAGAAACAATTAATACAACAAAAAGCTAATTTTTTTTAATTTGATAGAAAATTGTCAGATAACAGTTCAATCTTTATTTATAACTGATAACTAATTGTCAGATAACTAATTGTCAGATAACAGTTCAATTTATTCTATCAAATTTTAAAAAAATAGCATTAAAATCGACAAATCTCTGGGTACCCTCACTAAGAAAAAAAAGGTAAAAAACATACATAAACAAACTCAAATGAAAAAGGATCATTCCACACTTGTGTATACACTCTTTTATACTTTGTTAACATGCTCACATTAGGCATTGATCTGTTCCCTCTTTCTCTTATAGAATTATTTCCTTTGTAATGTTTTTACTTCCTATTGTTCTATAAGAGTTTTGTGGACGAATGACAAAAAATGTGCTTATTCCTCTGTGTTAAAATAAAAACATACTGAAATTTTTGAATTTTCTGTGATGATAATTTTGGTTCCCAACAATATTTGAAATAAATTTTCAGGACTACAGTATTTTAGAAAATGAAGAAATAAGCAGTAGTATTCTAGAGGAAAACTTTCTGGACTCTGCTATAAGCTACTTAAACAGATGTAAGGAAAAATATGTGAAAAAAATCAGGGACCTTGAACTATGAATTATACAAATTGAAAATTCTTCTATTGGCAGAATATAAAGTTGAAAAGAAGTAATCTGGAAAAAATATCCAGTGAGAAATTTTTCTAATTATGTGACAAATGGAAAATTATAAACATTTTTTTTATTCTGTTATGAAACTTTATTACTGTTTTAAGTTAATATAATTAAGACCAGGTGTCATTTTAACATATTAAAAGATCATGCTTCTGTACTTACTTTATAAATGTTTACTGTAAAAGAACTGAACATCGACCATCTGTAAATAGTTAAAAAATCATTTTTTAAGTTAAAAATTATATACCTCCTGTGCTGAGGACTGCCTTAATGCTATTAACTATAATAAGACAACAAAGTTTTATTTCAGGAAGCAAATTACACAACCTAGAAATTGTCTCATCATGTAGTAACAGATATGATAGTTATGTCTTTTCTTTGAGTTTCAAAGAATAGAGAGGCTTAGAGTAGAATAAGGGTTTTCCTAAGTCTAAAGCTATTCAAATATCATTTTGTTCATTTATTGATTCAATATGTATTGAACACCTACTATGTCCCAGACTTGTGGATGTGTATTGTGAAAAAAGTGGTATACAAACAAGATCTCAATTCTCATAGAGCCTGTGGGGGAGTTGAAAAATAAAAAGTAAATATGCACATAAAAATTATAAATCATGATAAGCAATATGAAGAAAAACAATATTGTGTTGAAGTAGAAAATAAGAAAGTAGTGGTATTTTAGATAGGATGAAAAAAGACCTTTTTGAGATGTCATTTAAGCTAAAATCTGAAGGATTAGATGGTAACACACATAGAAGATGTAGTGGAAATATAGAAGTGTATTTCTGGTAGAAGGAACAGCAAGAATGAGGCCTTGGGGCTAAAGTTTTTGCAGTATTTATAAATTAATTGCATAGCATTAAAATTGTGTTAGTGGGTACAATATAGCAATGGTGTTTAAGTGTATAATATCCAAAGTCAAACAGTTGATGTTTAAATCACAAAATTACTATTTCCCCTATATTATCACACTAGCTTTAAGACTCTGTCTGGAAAAAAAATCTTAATATCTGAGCCACACATAGAATAAACACGTAATAAATCATAGATATGATTACTGTTTTTTCCAACTGTATTGACATAATTGACATATAATATTGTATAACTTTAAGGTATACAAAGCATAGTTTAATATATATATATATATATACATATATATATATATATATAGCTATGTGATTACTATTTAGTGTCTGTTTCTATATTTTCTATTAGACTGTGAACAACATGAGTTTATAAATTATATATTAATAATTATTGTGACTCAAATGCATAACAAAGTATTTTTTATTTTTGTTATTTTTTAACTAATAGGTTATTTTTTTGTCAAGTCAACAAGATTTTTTATTAAAAATTATTGCGGTGACATTGATTTATAAAATCAAATAAAGTTTAAATGTAGCATTCAGCAGAAATTCATATATATATTTAACTCTGTGTTCACCACCCAGAGTGAGATTCCCTTCTGTCACCAAATATTAGACCCCTTTTACCCCTATTTACCTTCCCCTATCCCCCTTCCCTCTGGTAACCACTAATCCACTGTTTGTGTCCATGAGTCTCTGTCATGTTTCTTGCTTTCAATTTTATATCACACATATGAGTGATATGTTGTTTTCATCTTTTCCTGTCTGACTTATTTTGCTTAGCATGATTAGCTCAAGATCCATCCATGTTTTCACGAATGGCAATATTTCATCTTTCCTGAGTAATATTCCATTGTATATATGTACCACCTCTTCTTTATCCAATTATCTATCATAGGATAATTCAGTTACTTCCATGTCCTGGCCACCATGAATAATGCTGCTATGAACATCGGGGTGCATATATGTTTGCGGATAAATATTTTCAGGTTTTTTGGGTAATACTCAGAAGAGGCAGTTCAATAATTATTTTTTTGAGAAACCTCCATAATGTTTTTCATAGTTGATGTACCAATATGCATTACCACCATCAGTGTAAGAGGGTTCCTTTCTCCCCACACCTGTCCAACACTTATTATTTGTCCTGTTAATGATAGCCAACAAGTGTAAGGTGGTATCTCACTGTGCTTGTGATTTGCATTTCCCTACTAGCTAGTGATGATGAGCATCTTTTCATATGTTTGTTGGCTATTTGTATTTCTTCTTGGGAGAAGTGCCCATTTTTTGATTGGATTGTTTGTTTGTTTGTTGTTGTTGTTGTTGAGTTGTATGAGTTCTTTGTATATTTTGGATATTAGACCTTTATCAGAGGTGTTGTTTCCAGATATATTCAAACCAATTCGAGTGCCTGCATTTTTGCCTTGTTGATGGTTTCTTCTGCTGTGCAGACTCTTTTTTAATTTTATATAATCCCATTCATTTTTTACTTTTACTTCTCCTTTCCTTCGAGGTCAAATTCATAAAATCCTCTCTCATTTTAAAGTTCATGAGTTTAGTTTCTATGTTTTCTTCCAAGCAATTTATTTTTTTCAGGTCCCTGATCCATTTTTCGATGTATGGTGATAGCAGTCTAGTTTTTCTGTTGCATGTGGCTTTCCAGTTTTCCCAATAACATTTATTGAAGAGACTTTTATTTCCTCATTGTATGTTTTTGGTTCCTTTGTCAAATATTATTTGCCCTTATATATCGTAGTTTACTTCTGAACTCACAGGTCTTTTCCACTGGTATGTGTGTTTATTTTTCTGTCAGTACCATGCTGTTATGATTATTGTCACTTTATAGTATAATTTGAAGTAAGACAGAGTGATACCTCTAGAATTGTTCTTGTTTCTCAGGATCGCTTTTGCTATTTGGGGTCTTTTATGCTTCCATACACATTTGACAATTGTTTTTGTTCTATTTCTTTAAAAAATACTGATAAGATTTTGAGATGATTGCCTTAAATCTTTATTTAGCTAAAAAGATCATTTTAACTATGTTGATTCTTCCAATTCAAGAATATGAAATATCTTTCCATTTCCTTGCATCTTCTTCAATTACTTTTAATAGCATCTTATAGTTTTCAGTGTATAAGTCCTTCACATGTTTCATTAGGTTTATTCCTAGGTGTTTTATTCTTTTTGTTGCAATTGCAAAAGGAATTATTTTTTCTACTTCCTTTTCTGACACTTCATTATTAGAGTATAAGAATGCTATGGATTATTGAACATTGATTTTGTATCCAGAAACTTTACTTTATTTGCTTATTATTTCTAATAGTGCTTTGGTGGAGTCTTTAGTGTTTTCTGTATAAAATATGTCACCTGTAAAAAGTGACAATTCAATTTCTTTGTTCCCTATTTGGATGCCTTTTAGTTTTTTCTCTTGCCTGATTGCTCTCACTAGGACTTTCAAAATTATATTGGATAATAGTGCTGATAGTGGATATCCACATCTTGTTCCTGATCTTAGAGGGAAGGTTTTTAGTTTTTCACCATTAAGTATAGCATTAGCTGAGGGGTTGTCATATATAGCCTTATTTATGTTGAAGTACTTTCTTTCTATACACATTTATCAAGTATTTTAATCACTAATGTATGCTGTAGCTTGTCAAATGCTTTTTCTGCATCTAATTATCTGATCATCTGATTTGTATTTTTTTATTTTATTTATGTGGTGTATCACATTAGTCAATTTGTGTATGTTAAATCATCCCTGTGCCCCTGGGATGAAGCTCACTCGATCATGATCTTTTTAATGTGTGGCTGCATTTTATTTGCCTTTATTTTATTTAGAATTTTTGTGTGTTCATGAGAGATACTGGTCTGTATTTCTGTCTTTTGTGTTATATTACTAGGTATCAGGGTAATATTGGCCACAGAAAATGAATTAGGAAGTATTGCTTCTTCAATTGTTTGGAAGAGTTTGAGAAGAGTAGGTATTAAATCCTATTTGAATGTTTGGTAGAATTCACTATTAAAGACATCTGGTCCTGGACTTTAACTTTTTGGGAAGTTTTTGATGGTTATTTCAATTTCCACACTGCTAAATGGTTTATTTATATTTTCCAGTTCTTCATGATTTAGTCCAGGAAGGTTCTATCTTTCTAAGAACTTGTCCATTACTTCTAGGTTATTAAACTTGGTTTCATATAATTTTTCATAGTATTCTCATATGATACTTTGTATTTTGGTGGTATCTATTGTAACTTCTCTTTCATTCTTGATTTTATTTACTTCTGTCCTTTCTCTTTTTTTTCTTAGTTTACACAGGGATTTGTCAATTTTATTAATCTTTTCAAAGATCCAGCTCTGTGTTGCATTAATTTTTTCTACTGTCTTTTTGTTTTCAATTTAATTTAATTCTGCTCTAATTTTAATTATGTCCTTCTTTCTGCTGACTTTGTGCCTCATTTGTCCTTTCTCTAGTTTTCTAAGATATAATGTTAGGTTATTTATTTGGGCTCATTCTTATTTCTTTGTTGTTGTTGTTGTTGTTGTTGTTGTTGTTCATTTGTGTTTGTTTTACACATTTTTTTGGTTTGATTAAATTTATTTTTATGGTGACATTGGTTAATGAAATCCAGTAAGTTTCAGTTGTACATTTTAACAGTAAGGCATATATATATTACATTGTGTGTTCACCTCCTATAGTTAGATTTATTTCTGTCACCACATATTTGACCCCTTTTATCCCATATACTTCCCCTGTCCCCTCCTACCCTCCACCCTCTGGTAACCACTAGTCTATTTTTCATATCCATGAGTCTCTGTCTTGTTCATTTGTTGCTTTTAGGTTTATATCCCACACATAAGCGGTATCGTGTGATTTTCAACTTTTTCTGTCTTGCTTATTTTTTGAGATAAACTTGTAATGATGTGAACTTTCATTTTATTACAGCTTTTGCTGTGTCCCAAAATTTGAAATATTATACTTGTCATTCTCATTTTTTTCTATTTATCTCTTGATCTCTGCTTTTATTTTTCTCTGACTGAGTCATTATTTAATAGCATGTTGTTTAATCTCCACATATTTGTCATTCTTCCTGCTTTCTTTTTACAGTTGAACTCCAGTTTCAAAGCATTATAATCAGAGAATATGCTTGGTATGAATTTCTATCTTCTTAAATTTGTTGAGGCTAGATTTGTGTCCCAGCACATGCTCTATTTTCAAGAATGTTCCATGTGCATTAGAGAAGAATGTATAAGCAGCTGTTTTGAGATGAATGGCTCTGTAAATGTTGATTATCTCCAATTGGTCTAATGTATATTTAAGGATGTTATTTCCTTTTTGATTTTATGTTTGGATGATCTATTTATATCTGACCATATGGTATTTATGTCTTTTACTATGATTCTGTTTTTGTCAGTTTCTCCCTTTAGTCCTGTTAGTAGATGCTTTATACATTTTGGGGCTTTCTGATTGGGAATATAGAAATTAATAAGTTTTAGAATTTCTTGATATGTGTTTCCCTTTATCTTCATGAAATGTCCATTATTGTCTCTCTTTACCTTTTTTTTTAATCTTGAAGTTTATTTCATTAGATATAAGTACAGGTACACCCGCTTTCTTCCGGATGCCATTTGCTCAAATTATCGTATTCCACACTTTTACTTTGAGTCTATATTTGTCCTTGTAGCTGAGATGTGTCTCTTGAATGCAGAATATGGTTGTGTTTCATTTCTTAATATAATTTGCTGCCCTGTGCCTTTTTTGGTGTGTTCAGTTTATTTACATTTGATGTGACTGTTGAAATATGAAGTTTTCCTATATCCATTTTATCTTTTGTTTTCCAGTTGCTCAGTCTCCCCATTATTTCATTGTCCTTTGTGTTTCATTCTATTTTAATTCAATGGCGTTTTGCGGATTTTCCCTCCGTTCCCTCATGTTTTTTGCAATGTGTCTCAGTTCTGGATTTATGGAGTGTGCTTCCCTTTAAATTTATGTAAACAATAGTTAT
>NW_011888844.1:1025238-1029714 GCF_000151845.1 Pteropus vampyrus | reverse complement strand
ATCTTTACCTCCTCTTCTTTTCTGTTTGTTATCTCAAATCATCACTATATGTGCTGAATTTTTATTTTTTAACCATTATGTAATATTTAAGCTTATAATGTGCTATTTGTAATAAGTGTTTCATTTTCCTTCTTCTGTCTCCCTGTTATTCATGTTTCTCATAGTTATGTATTTTTTGTTCTTTTGCTTCAGGTAGAATGACCCCCTTTAGAATTTCTTGTAATGCAGGTCTTGTGAAGAATCCTCACAGCTTTTGTATATCTGGAAAGGTCATTATTTCTGCTTCATATTTAAAGAGAGCTTTGCTGGATATATTATTCTTGTCAGATAATTTCTTTCTTTTAATAGTTTGAATATGTGGTTCCACACTTTCCTTGCTTGTAAGATTTGTGCTGAGAAGTCTGATGATAGTCTGATGGGTTTTCCTTTATAAGTCACTGTTATTTTTTTTTTCCTGGATGCCTTGAGAATTCTTTCTTTGTCATTAGTTTTTAACAATTTTAATATAATGTGTTTTAGAGAAGATATTTTTGGTTGAGATAATTTGGTATATTCTTTGCCCCTTGGATTTGAAGATCTAGCTCTTTCCATAAATTTGAGAAATTGTCTTTGATTATTTGTTTGAATATACTCTCTGTTCCCTTCTCTCTTTCTTCTCCTTCTGGTATATCATTATTATTATGTACTTTTCTTGATGATGTCAGACAGTTCCTGTAGAGTTCTTTCTTTCTTTCTTTTTTTCATTCTCAAGCCTCTCTCTTCTTCTCTCTGTGTCACTTTCAGATATGTCTTTGATATCACTAATTCTTTCCTCCATCTGGTTAGCAATATTTCCTAAACTTGCTGTTTTGTTCCTCATCTCTTTTAATGAGTTCTTCAGCTCCAGAAGTTTTATTTGGTTCTTTTAAGGTTTCAATCTCTTTGCTAATTATTCATTTTATTGTTTTATTTTGTTTCTGATCTTGGAATTGTCAGTAGAATTTTCTTGTATCTCATTGAGCTTTTTCAACGTGTAATCCTGAACTCTCTGCCATTTAAATTATATATTTCCACATTTTTAAGCTTGTTTTCTGGAGACTTTTTCCTTTCTTTCTGAGCTGCCTTGTCAACTTGCTTATTCATGATGTCTGATGGACTATTTCTCTGCCTGGGCATCAATAGGAGTGTACTCTGTTTTTGTGTTTTTTTTTTTTTCCAAAAAAGAAAATTTTTATGTAGTAATATCTCTTTAGCAGGTTGATTAGAAAGGTTTTTTCTTTTGATTTTTATTTCGTGGCTTTCAAGCCTCTTTGGCCTCTGCTCTGAGGGTAAATATTCTCCTTTCTCTCTGGCTGTCTGTATACTTTCTCCGCAATCAGGTCAACTTTGTTCCAGGGCTCTGCCCCTGTGAAAGGGTGCAAAGTGTGATGGGGGTCTGGAACGCTCAAGAATCCCTGAAGTCCTGTTACTGCCCCAGCAGCCAGACGCAATGTTATACTGCTTCCTTCCAACTCAGCCTACCTCCAGGTTTCAGCTGTCCTGCCTCAATATCATAGATTCTGTCTGTGGTACTGGCTAACCTGTGTTTTTCAGTACCAGTTGTGCAAATTCCCCTGGGGCTCTGGCGGTGCTAGCTCTGAGAGGATATGGGGTTGGGGGAGGGAGCACTCTAACTTGGTGAGTGGGCATGGCCAGGTTGTCTCAGCCTTTCACATTTGGCAATGGTGACTACTAAGACACAGTTGTCACTTCTCTGCACTCAGTACCCACTTTGCTCTCTGCCTTGATCCCTGGGTTCTGCTGCATGAAACACACTGATTACCCAGTCAGCACTGTTCATGGAACCAGCCACAAAATCTCCCCTCCCACTCCTCCTACCAGGAGTCCTGGTTGCATATAGCAGTTCTTTGTTTCTCCCAATCTACCCTCCAGACTCACATGATTTCAACCTTCCGATGCTCTAATACATAGATCTCTCAAAAGTGCTTGTATGCAGGGTGGGTGTTATTTGTTGACTTGTAGATGTTCAGCTTTTTACTTTAAGAGGAGAGGTCTGGGGAGATTCTTCATGCCACAATGCCTCTGACCAAGTCCATCAAAGTGTTTTATACATGGTAGGTTCTAGCCAATGTTTAATGAATAGATTTTAAAAATAAATTAAAGGTATGGATACAAATGGTGATATTTCATTTGGAGTTATTTGTTTATCTAGGAATATGAGAAATATATAACAGTGTGTGAAGGGTTACTTTTTGAAAAGTTTACAGGAAATACACATTGTACAACCACACAAAAACAGGCTAAACTGATTAGAGTTAAGGCTTGCAGATGGTAACTTACATGTCCAGTTCTTTTCATCATTTTGTCAATATCTTTGCCAACTATCTTTTATACTTATCTAAACCATAAAAATCACTAGAAGTAGTAACTAACATTTATTTTATATATGATATCACATTTAATTTTAATAGTGATTTATGAAATTGATAATATCATAGCTCTGTTTTATAGGTAAGAAAAATGAATCATGAAAAAATATAATTGAACCCTAAGGTCACACAGTTAATAAATGATAAATTTAAGTCTTGAACTAGACAAGCTGTCTGTTAACCTAGCTCTCTTAAACACCATGATATACCTAAGACAGAAGAATCTCAGCTGGATCAGGTCCCCTCTGAAAAGATAATTCAAAGGACATAGACAATAACTTTCTTTCCCTTTTAATTACATGAGCTTATTGCCAAAGGGATAGATGCATGGAAATCTTAACAAGTAAAAGGAAACTCAAATTAATGCAAAATAGAGTTTTTAAAGTCTAATACATGCCTTGCTCTATTACAGTATGTTTCTTTTTTATTAAATTTATTGGGGTGACATTAGTTAATAAAATTATATAGGTTTCAACTCTACAGTTCAATAATATATCACCTGTATATTGCATTGTGTGTTCACCACCCAATGTTAAATTTCTTTCCATCACCATGTATTTGAACCCCTTTACATCTACATCCTCCACCCTTTCTCTTTGGCAATCACTAAACTGTGTCTGTGTCTGTGTCTGAGTTTTTGTTTGTTGGTTTGCCTTGGTCATTAGTTGGTTTTAGTTTTATAACCCACATATGGGTGAAATCATATGTTTCAAAACTTTTTCTGACTTATTTCACTTATCATGATTATCTCAAGATCCATCCATGTTCTCTCAAATAGAGTATTTCATTTTTTTTTATGACCGAGTAATGTTTCATTATGTATATCTAGGCTTATTAGAAGAGAGGTGTTTATTTTGTTTTCTTTTGGTTGTTTCCATGTCTTGGCCATCGTGAATAATACTGCAATGAACATCAGGGTGTGTGTGTGTGTGTGTGTGTGTGTGTGTGTGTGTGTGTGTGTGTGTGTACACATACATATATATAAATATTTTCAAATTTGAGAGGTAGATGAGTCTCATTTCTAATTTACTCAAGATTATTTAGGCAGTATATGACTTTCTTGTTTAATTTACTGAACCATTAGATCTCAATATCATTGAATTATTGTGATGATATTATTTAACATTTGTTAAATGCCAGCAATAAATTATGCATTATAGAGACAGTGGGAGACAAACCTTTGTTCCAGTGCCTTGCAGAACAAGTAGTCCTTTGTCCTACATTAGTTTAAAAAAGACAAGAAGAAAGAAGTATATTAAAGGGGAAAAATATACCAACAACCAGAATACAAAATAAAACAGAATAAACACCTCTCTTTCTTACAAGCCTAGATTTATGGGAAACATAGCTGCTGAAATTTGTCTTTACTGCCCACTTCTTTTTATAGAGAATTACCATTTCCTTAATTCTTTCTCTTTTCCCAAAAGTATTCGGTAATTAAGGATCATGCTTGCTATCATCAAATACATTAGTTTTTGCTAATCAAAAGGTAGACTGAATAAAGCGACATTTTACTTTTCTAGTTTTACTGATAAATAATTGACTATCACTGTATAAGTTTAATGTGTACAGCATAATTCGATTTACATACATTGTTAAATGATTGCCACAATAGATTTAGTTAACAACCATCATCTCATGTAGATATAATAAAAAAAATCTGTATGATGAAAACTCTTAGGATCTAGTCTCTTAACTTGTATGTCACACAGCAGTGTTAACTGTAGTCATCATGTTGTACATTACATCCCTAGTATTTATTTATCCTATAACAGGAAGTTTATACCCTATGCTACCTTCCTCCAATTTTCACTTCCTCCACCCTCTGCTTCTTGTAACCACAAATCTGATCTCTTTTTCTATGAGTTTGATGTTGATTTTTTTGTTATTTTTTTTGGTTTCCACATACAAATAAGATAACACAATATTTGTTTTCTTTCTGTATGACTTATTTTACTTAGCATAATGTCTTCAAGATCTATCTGTATTGTAGCAAATGGTAGGATTTACAAATTTTTGTGATCGAATAATATTTTATTATATATATAATCTACATTTACATCATTTA
>NW_011888844.1:1018960-1025188 GCF_000151845.1 Pteropus vampyrus | reverse complement strand
TATGATTTCTACCACTACTTCCGTATCCATTCTTCTCATCAATAAACACAAGTTGTTTTATATCTTGGCTATTATAAATAATGCTGCTATGAACATGGGGGTGTAGATAGTTTTTTGAGTTAGTGTTTTTTTTTTTTAATATAACACAGAAGTGGAATTGCTAGATCATATGGTAGTTCTACTTTTCATGTTTTTGAGAAACTTCCATACTGTTTCCATAGTGGCTGTACAATTTATAATCGCACCAACAAGGCACAAGGGTTTCCTTTTCTCCACAACCACAGAAGCATTTATTATCTTTATTTTTTATCACACTAACAGGTATGAAGTGATATCTCATTGTGGTTTTATTTTGAATTTTCTGAAAGACTAGTGATGTTAAGCATCTTTTTATATAACTGTTGACCACTTGTATATTTTCTTAAGAATAATATATCTTCAGGCCTATTGCCCCCAATTTTTTTAACTTTTATATTTTTATCTTTTTCAATTTTAGTCGACATATAATTTTATATTAGTTTCAAGTATATAACACAGTGATTAGACATTCATATAACTTTTAAGTGATCACCCCAATAAATCCAGTACCCATCTGACACCATATATAGTTGTTACAATAGTACTGCCTATATTCCCCATGCTACATTCTACATCCCCATGACTATTTGGTAACTACCAATCTGTACCTCTTAATCTCCTTCCTTCTTCACCAATCCCTTCACTCAATGTGACAACCATCTAAATGCTCTCTGTATCTATGAATTTGTTTCTATTGTTTGTTTATTTACCACATTCTCTAGATTCCACATATGATGTTTGACTTTCTCTGTTTGACTTACTCCACACAACACAATACCCTCTAGGTCCATGCATATTGTTGCAGATGGTAAGATTTCATTCTTTTTATGGCTAGTTAATATTCGTGTGTGTGTGTGTGTGTGTGTGTGTGTGTGTGTGTGTGTGTGTGTGAACTCTTCTTTATCCAATAATCCATTGACAGACATCCAGGATTCCTCTATAACTTGGCTACTATAAATAATGCTGCAATGAACATATGGATTCACATATGTTCCCTTCAAACTAGTGTTTTGGTTTCTTCAGATAAATACTCATAAATGGGATAAATGGGTCCTGCTTTGTTTCTTGTTATAGCCTTTGTTTAAAGTCCATTTTGTCTGGTATAAGTATTGCTACCCTGGCTTTTTTTGTTTGCTTTCATTTTCGTAAAACATCTTTTTTAAACTTTTACTTTGAGTCTGTGTGTGTTTCGATCTGAAGTGGGTCTTTAGTAAGCAGCATATGTAAAAGTCTTTTCTTATTCATTTATCTACTTACCTTTTGATTGGAGCATTTAATCCATTTATATTTAAAGTAATTGTTGCTAGATATATAGTTATTGCCATTTTATTTATTTATCTTCTCTTTTTCCTTTTTTTTTTTTTAATACTAGTCTCTAACATTTCTGATAATATGGGCTTGGTGATGATGAGCTCCTTTAGATTTCTCTTGCCTAGGAAGCTCTTAATCAGTTCTTAAATTCTAAATGATAGCTTTGCTGTGTAGAGTAATTTCAGTTGTAAAGCCTTACTTTTCATCACTTTGAATATTTCCTGACAATTCTTTCTAACTTGCAATTTTCTGTTGAAATATAAGCTGACAGTCTTATGGGAGCTCCCTTATAGATAACTAACTGATTTTCTCTTGCTACTTTTGATATTCTCTTTGTCTTCAACCTTTGCATTTTAATTATGATGTGCCTTGGTATATGAACCTATTTGTGTTTACCTTGTTTGAGACTCTATATTTTCTGTGCTTGTATATCTATTTTCTTCACCAAGATAGGGAAATTTTCCAACATTATATCTTCAAATAAGTTTTCAATATTTTGCTCTATCTCTTCTCCTTCTGATGTGCCTATCAAACAAATGTTGGTATGCTTGATGTTGCCCCAGAGACCAGTTAAACTATGCTCATTGTTTTGGGATTCTTTTTTTCTTGTTGCTGGTTTGTTTTTTTTGTTTTTTTTAATTAAAAAAATTTTATGGTGACATTGGTTAATGAAATTCAGTAAGTTTCAGCTTTACACTTTAACAGCAAGGCATATATACATTTACACTGTGTGTTCACCTCTCATAGTTAGATTTTTCTCTGTCACCACGTATTTGAAACCCTTTACCCCGTCTATCACTCCCCTCCCCACAACGCCTCTGGTAATCACTAGTCTATATTCCATGTCCCTGAGTCTCTGTTTGTCCTGTTCATTTATTGGTTTTAGGTTTTATCCAACATATAAGTGATGCCATGTGATTTTCAACTTTTCCTGTCTGGCTTATTTTGATTAGCATGATTATCTTGAGGTCCATCCATGTTATAGCAAATGGCAGTATTTCATCTCTTCTTATGGCTAAGTAATATTCCACTGTATATATGTATCGCCTCTTCTTTATACAATCATCTATCATAGGATACTTCGCTTGCTCCCTGTCCTAGCCACTGTGAATAATGCCACTATGAACATCAGTGCACAAATATCTTTTCAGATATGGGTTTTCGAGTCTTTGGGATAAATACCCAGTAGAGGAATTGCTGGATCATATGGTAAATCAATTGTTAATTTTTTGAGACACCTCCATACTGTTTTACATAGTGGATATATCAATTGGCAGTCCCACCACCAGTGTATGATGTTACTTTTTTGCCTCATCCTCTCCAACATTTGTTATTACTTCTCCTGTTAATTACAGCTATTCTAATAGGTGTGAGATGGTATTTAATTGTGGTTTTGATTTGCATTTCCCTAATAGATAGCAATATTGAGTATCTTTTCAAATATTCGTTGGCCATTTGTATGTTCTCTAGGGAGAAGTGTCTGTTCAGGTACTCTGCCCATTTTTTGATTGGATCATTTGTTTTTTTGCCATTATTGAGTTGTACGAGTTCTTTGTATATTTTGGATATTAGGCCCTTATTGGAGGCATTCTTGCAAATACATTTTACCATTTGCAAGGTTGTCTGTTTATCTTGTTGACGATTTCTTTTGCTGAGCAGAAGCTTTTTAGTTTGATGTAGTCCCATTCATTTATTTTTGCTTTTATTCCTCCTGCTTTTGAGGTCCAATTCATAAAATCCTCTGTAAGTCCAAGGTCCTTGAGTTTAGTTCCTATGTTTTCTTCTATGCATTTTATTGTTTCAGGTCTTATATTCAGGTCCTTAATCCATTTTGAGTTAGGTTTGTGGTGAGAGACAACAGTCTGGTTTCATTCTTTTGCAGGTGGCTTTCCAGTTTTCCCAGCACCATTTATTGAAGAGGATTTTCTTTCTCCACTGCATGTTTTTGGCATTTTATCGAAAATTATTGGCTCATATAAATATGGGTTTACTTCTGGACTCTCGATTCTGTTCCACTGGTCCATTTGTCTGTTTTGCTGCCAATACCATGCCGTTTTGACTACTTTCACCTTTTAGTATAATTTAAAGTTGGGCAAAGTGATGACTCCAGCCTCATTCTTTTTTCTCAGGATGACTTTGGCAATTCGGGGTCTTTTGTACTTTTATACATTTCTGATGATTTTTTTGTTCTATTTCTTTAAAAAATGCCGATGGGATTTTGATGGAGATTGTATTAAATCTGCATAATATTTTCAGTAATATGGTCATTTTAACTATATTGATTCTTCCAATCCAAGAACATAGATATCTTTCCATTTCTTTGTATTTTCTTCGATTTCTTTTAATAGGGTCTTATAGCTTTCATTATATATTTCTTCCCATGTTTCTTAGATTTATTCCTAGGTATTTTATTCTTTTTGTTGCAATTGCAAAAGGAATTACTTTTTCCACTTCCTTTTCTGACGCTTCATTATTAGAGTATAAGGATGCTATGGATTATTGAACATTGATTTTGTATCCAAAAACTTTACTGTATTTGCTTATTGTTTCTAGTAGTGTTCTTGTGAAGTCTTTAGGGTTTTCTATATAGAGAATCATGTCATCCACAAATAGTGACAGTTTGACATCTTCGTTTCCTATTTGGATACCTTTAAATGTTTCTCTTGCTTGATTGCACTCTCTATGACATCCAATGTTATATTGAATAACAGCGGTGATAATGGATGGCCTGGTATTTTTCCTGATCTTTGAGAGAAGCTTTTAGTTTTTCACGATTAGGTATAATGTTGGCTGAGGGTTTGTTACATACGGCCGTCATTATGTTACAGAACTTCCCTTCTATACTGATCTTGATAAGTGTTATGATCATAACCGGATGCCATTTCCTGTTGAAGGCTTTTTCTTCATCTATTGATATGATCATATGATTCTTATTTTTTAATTTATTACGTAATGTATCAAATTAATCAATTTGCATATGTTGAACCATCCCTGTGCCCCCGGGATGAAGCCCACTTGATCGTGGTATATTATCACTTAAATATGTTGATATATTTGGTTCGATAGTATCTTATTTAGGATATTTGCATGTGTGTTCATAGAGGATACGGGTCTCTAGTTTTCTTGTTTTGTGTTATCTTTACCTGGTTTCTGTATCAGAGTAATATTGGCTTCATAAAGTGAGTTGGGAAGTATTGCTTCCTCTTCGATATTTGGAAGAGTTTGAGAAGAATAGGTATTAAATCTTTGAATGTTTGGTAGAATTCAGTGGTGAAGCCATCGGGTCCTGGACTTTCACTTTTTGATAGGTTTTTGATAATTTTTTTTCAATTTTCATACTACTAATTGGTCCATTTAAATTTTCCAGTTCTTGATTTAGTCTAGGAAGATTGTATTTTTTTAAGTACTGGTCCATTTCTTCTAGGTTATTAAATTTGGTATCATATACTTTTTTCATAGTATTCTTGCATGATACTTTATATTTCTGCAATGTCTATCATAATTTCCCCTTTCGTCCCGATTTTGTTTATTTGTGTCCTTTCTGTTTTTTCTTTAGTGATTCTAGCCAGGGGTTTGTCAATTTTACTAACCTTCTCAAAGAACCAGCTGTTTGTTGCATTTATTTTTCCATTGTGTTTCTTTTGTTTTCTATTTCATTTATTTCTGCTCTAATTTTGATTATTTCTTTCCTTCAGCTGATTTAGGCTTCACTGTTTCTTCCTCTTCTAGTTTTTTTTAAGATGAAGCATTAAGTTATTTGGTCTCATTCTTGTTTTTGGAGATAGACCTGTAATAATATGAACTTTCCTTTTATGACTCCTTTTGCCATGTTCCAAAAGTTTTGATATATTTTACTATTATTATCATTCATTTCTAAGTACCTCTTGATCTTTCATTTGTTTCTTCTCAAAGTTCTTCTTCAGTAGCACGTTGTTTAATCTCCATGTATTTGTGGTTCTTCCTGATTTCATTTTGCATTAATCTCTAGCTTCAAAGCATTATGATAAGAGAATATGGTTGGTATGATTTCAACCCTCTTATATTTTCTGAGGCTATCTCTTTGTCCAGTATGCGGTCAATCATTCAGAATGTTCTGTGTGCACTAGAGAAGAATGTGTAAGCAGCTGTTTTGGGATGAAAGTCTCTGTAAATGTCAATTATGTCCAGCTGTTCTAATGTGTCATTTAAGGATGTTATTTCCTTATTGATTTTCTGTTTGGATGATTTGTCCATATCTGACAGTGTGGTATTTAGGTCTCCTACTACAATAGCGTTTTGGTCAGTTTCTACTTTTAGTTCTGTTAGTAATTGCTTTACATATTTTGGGGATCCCTGATTGGGAGCATAGATGTTAATGTGTTATGTTTTCTTGGTGCATGATTCCTTTTATCATTATAAAGTGTCCCTCAGTATCTTTACTTACTTTTTTTTTATTAGTGCCACTACTCCTGCTATTTTCTGAATGCTATTTACTTGAAACATCATTTTCCACTCTCACTTTGAGTTTATATTTGTCTTTGGAGTTGATGTGTATCCTGGAGGCAGCATATAGTTAGGGTCTGTTTTTTGATCTATTCTACTAATCTGTGCCTTTTTAATTGGTGAGTTCAGTCCATTTACATTTAGGGTGATTATTGAAATATAAAGTCTTCTTATAGCCCTTTTATCTTTTGCTTTCTGGTAGCTCAGCATTTCCATTGCTTCCTTGTCTTTGTGTTTCTGTTTTCTTTATTTCGGTTAGCTTTTGTGGGCTTTCCCTCTGTTTCTTCTTGTTTTATGTTATATACTTCTGCTCTGAATCTTCGGTGTGTGGTTACCGTTATGAATATGTTAATTATA
>NW_011888844.1:1011165-1018800 GCF_000151845.1 Pteropus vampyrus | reverse complement strand
TGTTCCTTATCTCCATTCCCTTTGCGAATTTGGTTCTTTGAATCCTCCCCTTTTCTTTCTCACTTTAGTCCCTATACGTGCTGACTGTTCATTATTATCTTGCAATAGCAAATCTCTTATTATTATTTAAGCTTATAATGCACTATACTTAATAAGTATTGTACTCCTCTGCTTCTATCTGCCTGCTAGGACCTTTACAGGTAGTTATATATTTTTTTGTCATTTTGTTTTAGGTGAGTTGACTTCTTTCAGTATTTCCTGTAATTTAATGCAGGCCTCGTAATGGAGAATTCCCTCAATTTTTGTATGTCTGGAAAGGTCTTTATTTTTCTTCATATCTAAAGGAGAGCTTTGCTGACTACATTATTCTTAGCTGGTAGTTCCTTTCATTTAATAGTTTGAGCATATGATTCCACTCCTTCTGGCTTGTAAGATTTTAGCTGAGAAGTTTGACGATAATCTAATGGATTTTCCTTTATAGGGTACCGTCTTCTTTACCTTGGCTGTCCAGGTAATTCTTTCTTTGTCATTGATTTTTGATAATTTTAATAGTGTGTCTTGGTTAAGTCCTTTTCGGGTTGAGATAATTGGGTGTTCTGTTGACTTCTTGAATACCAAGTTCCAGTTCATTCCTTAGATTTGGGAAATTATTGTCAACTATTTGTCTGAAAATGCTTTCTAGTCCCTACTCCCTTTCCTCCCCTTCAATAATGCTATTTATTCATATGTTTCCTCTCCTGATGTTGTCAGCTAGATCTTGTATTTGCCTTTCATTATTTTTCATTCTTCAATTTCTCTCTTCTTCTTTCTGATTTATTTCTAGATTTCTGTCTTTGATATCACGGATTCTTTCTTCCATTTGGTCGACTCTTTTTCTCGAGCTTACTATTTCATTTTTCAGCTCTTGCAGTGTTCTTTTTATCTCCAGAAGATCTATTCTGTTCTTTTTGAGGTTTTCGATCTCCTTGCTAAGGAACTTATTCTGATTATCTAGTTGATTTTTCAATTCCTGAAATTGTCAATATGACTTGTTTTTGATCTCAATGATTTTTTTAAGAAGTACCATCCTGAATTCTCTGTTATTTAAATTGCATATTTCCATGTTTGTAAGCGTATTTTCTGGAAAATTTTCTCTTTCTTTCTGAGATGCTTTGTCACCTTGGTTATTCATGGTATTTAATGGACTCTTTTCCTGCCTGTGCATTAATGGAAGTGTATTCTATTTTTCTTTTTTTTTTCAGAAAGTAGATTTAATATATAAAAGTCTTTCTTTAGCCTGTTGCAAAGGAGGTGCTTTCTATTTGGTTTCCAGTCTGTGGTCTCTAAGCCTCTTGGATCCCTGCTTTATATAAAGCCTTAATAATGCCTTTTTTTGTCCTTTCAGATGTTTAATTACTCCCATTACCCTCAGTTTCAGTCTCTGTTAGTGTTAGTGATAGTTTCAATAGTGTTTCTTCAGATTCCCTTGGGGCTCCACAGTGTTCTCTCTGAGAATATTGGGGGAGGAGCCCTCTAGTTTGGGATATGGGGGCTGGTGCTCAGACTCAGTTATGCAAATGCGGCTTGTAAAAATTAACTTTTTTTTTTTTTTTTTTTGCCATCCTGCTTCTCTGCTTCTATCCTGATGACTAGGAGCTGCTGTCGACCATGTGGAGCTCACAGCACTCCGAGACAGGGCTGTACAAGGAACTTGCCACACCTTCTCCCTTCCCTCTCCTCCTACAAGGAACTCCAGTGGCTGCAAGAGGTAGCTTTTTTATTTCTACCAGTCCACTACCTAACACCTGGGCTTCTCTCCTGTGGTAGCTCTTATGCACAAATGCCATGCTCAAATGTGCTGGTGTGCAGTTTGGGTGTTTGTTGTTGTTGTTGTTGTTGTTGTTGTTGTTGAGTTTTAGATGTTCAGCTTATTGTTGTTTTAAGAGGAGAGATCTAGGGACATCTCTCACTCCACCATGTTTCTCCAAACACTCTCTATGCAATTTTAAATGAATCATTTTCTTATTTTTTCTCTAATAGTTTATTATTGGTGTATAAAATAAAAATGATTTCTGAATAGTAATTTTATATCATCATACTTTCCTAAATTTATTTATCATTTTTTAAAGTTTTGTGTGTGTGTGTGTGCGTGTGTGTGTGTGTGCGTGTGTGAAATCTTTATGGATATCTATATATAGTACGCTATCTTTAAATAATGACAGTTTTGCTTCTTTTCCCATTTGGATGTTTTTATTTTTATTTTTTCTTTGATTGCTGTGGCTAAGACTTTCAATAATATGTTGAATAAAACTGGTGAAGATGTACATCCTTTTCTCGTTCTTGATTTTAAGAAAACACTTTCAGTGTTTCCCCATTGAGTATGATCTTAGCTGTGGGTTTCTCTTATATGGCCTTTATTTGTTGAGGTATGTCCCCTGTATTCCCAATTTGCTGAGTGGTTTTATCATAAATGAATGCTTCAGTTTTGAAATGCTTTTTTGCATATATTTTCACAATCGTATGATATTTATCTTTAAATTTGTTATGTAGTGTATCACATTAATTGATTTGCAGATATTGAACCAAATTTGCATCCCAGGAATAAATCCAACTCAATCACAGTATATGATCTTTTCGCTGTCTTCCTGAATTTGATCTGCTCATATTTTGTTGAGGATTTTTGCAACTATGTTCTTTAGAGATATCGATCTATAATTTTCTTTTTATATAATGACTTTGATTTTAAAATCAGGGTAAAGCGGCCTAATAAAATGAGCTTTTTTTTTTTTTAAGATGAGAACCTTTTCTCCTCTTAATTTTTTTGAAATAGTTTGAAAATACATGTTAATTCTTCTTTGAAAGTATAGTAAAATTCACCTGTAAAGCCATCCTATCCAGAACTTTTGTTTGTTGAGAGTTTTTTGATTACTGATACTGATTTCATTACTAGTAGTCGGTTGGTTTGGATTTCTGTTTTTTATTGACTAATTTTTTAATAACCGTATATTTCTAGGATTGTATTAATTTCTTACAGATTATTCATTTTTTGCCATGTAATTGATCTTAGTATTTTCTTATAATCTTTTATATTTCTGTGGAGTCACTTGTCACTTTTCTTTCATTTTTGATTTTATTTATTTGGGTCTTTTCTTTTTTTTCTTGATGAGTTTAGTTAAAGGTTTGTCAAATTTTTATCTTTCCAGAGATATTAGTTTATTGATCTTTTGCATTGTTTTCTTAGACTCTATTTTTATTATTTCCTTTCTTCTATTCAGTTTGGGTTTTGTTTATTGTTTTTTAAATTCTTTTAGGTGTAAGTTTATATTGCTTATTTGATTTAAAATATATATATATATTTATTTAAATTAGTTTCAAGTATATAGTACATTGTTTAGACATCTATAAAGTTCATAAAATGATCCCCCCAATTGCTTCCTCTCTCCCCTAGCCCTCCACCTAGCCATCATATTAATGCTAACTGAATTCTCTATGCCATGCTCCCCATTCCTGTGACCAACTATCAACTACTAATTTGTACTTCTTTAACCCTTCACCCCATTCTCCCAACCTCCCAACCTTCCTCCCCTCTGTCCATCACCAAATTGTACACTATAGTTGTGAGTCTGTTTTTGATTAGTTTGTTCTTTGTGTTCCTTAGATACCACATATAAGTGAAATCATATGGTATCTATCTTTCGCTGTCTGACTTATTTCACTCAGCATAATAACCTCTAGGTCCATCCATGTGGTTGTATTTCTTTCTTTTTTTTATGGCCAAGTAATATTCGATTGTATATATGAACCATAACTTCATTATCCAATCATCTGTTGATGGGCATTTAGGTTGCTTCCATATCTTGGCTATTGTAAATTGTGCTGCCATGAATATTGGGGTGCATAAATCTTTACAAATTATTGTTTTGGTTTTCTTTGGATAAATACCCAGAAGTGCAAACTCTGGGTCTAAAGATATATCAATTTTTAATTTTTTGAGAAACCTCCATACTGTTTTCCATATTGGCTGCACCAATTTGCAATACCACCAACAATGTATGAGGGTTCCGTTTTCTTCGCATCCTCACCAACACTTTTTGTTTTTTTGATTTATTGATGATAGCCATTCTGACAGGTGTGAGGTGATATCTTATTGTGGTTTTGATTTGCATTTTTCTGATGAATAGCAACCTTGAGCATCTTTTCATATGTCTATTAACCATCTGTATTTCCTCTTTGGAGAAGTATCTGTTCAGGTCTTCTGACCATTTTTTAATTGGATTGTTTGTTTTGTTGTTGTTGAGTTGTATAATTTTTTTATAAATTCCTTATCAGATGTATCATTAGCGAATATCTTCTCCTAAATAGTTGATCGTCTTTTTGTTTTGTTGATGGTTTTCTTTGATGTACAAAATCATTTTAGTTTGATGTAGTCTCATTTGTTTAGTTTTTCTTTTGTTTCTCTTGATTTTTTTAAAGGTAGGTTTTCATTGCTATAAATTTCACTTTTAGAACTCCTTTTGATGTGTCCCATAAATTTTGGGTCATTATGTTTTTATTTTCTTTGGTCTCAAGGTATCTTTTGATATCTTCTATATTCTGATTGTTAACCCATTTATTGTTTAGTAGTATGCTAGTTAGCATCTATGTTTGTGTATTTTTCAGTTTTTTTTTCTACTTATTGATTTCTAGTTTTATGCCATTTTGGTTGGAGAAGATGCTTTATATAATTTCAATCTTCTAAATTTACTGAGATTTCTTTTGCAGCCTAACATGTAGTCTATCTTGGAAAATGTACCATGTGAACTTGAGAAGATTGCATATTCTCATTTTTGGTGTAGTTCAGTCAACAGACGTTGACTATTTCTGAGAACTTGTTCATTTTTTCTAGGTTTTTTGAATTTGGTGGCATATAATTTTTCACAGTATTTCATAATTCTTTATATTTCTGTGGCATCCTTCATAACTTCTCTATTTCATTTTTTATTTTGTTTATTTGTGTCTTTTCTCTCTTTTTTAAATGTGTGTAGCCAAGTGTTTGTCAATTTTATTGATCTATTCAAAGAAACAGCTCATTGTTGCATTATTTATTTTTATTTTTTTTCTCAGTTTCGGTTAATTCTGCTCTAATTTTTACTATTGCCTTCCTTCTGCTGAATTTTGGCTTCATTTGTTTCTTTTTTAGTTCTTTAAGGTATAATGTTAGGTTGTTTATTTGGGATTTTTTTTTGTTTATTTCTTGAGATAGGCTTGTAATAATATAAACTTTCCTCTTTATATTGATTTTGCTGTGTCTCAAAAGTTTTGATATATTGCATTTGTATTCTCCTTAGTTTCTATATATCTTTTGATATTTCCTTTTATTTCTTCTTTGACCCAATAATTCTTTAGTAGCAAGTTGTTTAATCTTCACATATTTGTGGTTTTTCCCACTTTCTTTTTGCAGTGATCTCCAGTTTCAAAGTATTGTGGTCGGGAAATATGCTTGGTATAATTTCAAACTTCATGAATTTGTTGAGGCTAGTTTTGTGTCACAACATATGCCCTATCATTGAGAATATTCCATGTGCATTAAAAAAGAATCTATAATCTGGTGATTTAGAATGAAAGCCTCTGTAAATGTTGATTATGTCCAATTGGTCTAATAAGTCATTTAAAGCTGACGTTTCATTATTGATTTTCTGTTTGGATGATCTATCTATAGCTGTAGTGGAGTATTTAGGTCCCCTACTATGATTGTATTTTTGTAAGTTTCTCCTTTTAGTTCTGTTAGTAGTGCTTTATATATTTTCGTACTGCCTGATTGGGAGCATATATATCGAAAAATGTTGTCTTCTTGATGTATTGTCAACTTTATCATTATGAGATGTACATCTTTGTCTCTCATTATCCTTTTTATCTTGAAGTCTATTTCATTAGATATAAGTACAGCTACAGCCTCTTTTCTCTGGATGCCATTTACTTGGAGTATCATTTCCCACCCTCTCACTTTGAGTCTACGTTGGTTCTTGCAGCTGAGATGTGTCTCTTGAAGGTAGCATTTATATTTAGGATGATTATTGAAAAAAAATGTTTTGCTTTTTTTTTATAGCCATTTATCGTTTGTTTTTCTGGTAGCTCAGTATCTCTGTTGTTTCTTTTCCCTTTTGTTTTTGTCTTTTATTTTAGTTTGGTGGTATTCTATGATTTTTTCCCTCTGTTTTCTGTTATTTTATGTTGTATGTTTCAGTTCTGGATTTTTTTTTGGTGTGTGTTTATGATTATCATTAAGTTTATGTAACAGAAATTTTATATATACAGTAGTCTTTTTTCTTCTGTGTGCTTCTTATCTTAATTTCCCTTTGCAAATTTAGATCTTTACTCTGTCCTCATTTTTTTTTTGTTGTTGTTGTCTCAAATTATCTCTATTTATGTCATGAGTTTATTTATAAGTTAAAGTATTTATTGTCTTTTTCTTTTCTTTTAAAAATACTTTTACCTCCTTTATCCATTATGCAATATTTAAGTGTATAATACCATATTCTTAATAAAGGTTGCAATTTCCTGCTCTTGTCTGTCTGTTAGTCATCTTACTCATAGTTTTGTGATTATTTGTCATTTTGTTTCAGGTGACCTGACCCCTTTCAGTATTTTCTGTAATGTCAGACTTGTGGCAGAAAATTCCTTCAGCTTCTGTATGTCTGAAAAGGTCTTACTTATTCTTCATAAAAAAAAGGAGTACTTTGTTGGATATATTATTCTTGTCTGGTAATTTCTCTCTTTCATTTTTTTAAATATTTGACTCAACTTCCTTTTAGCTTGTAAAGTTTCTGCTGAAAAATCTGCTCATACTCCAATTGCTTTTTTTCTTTATTGGTTACAGTCTTCTTTTCCCAGCTGCCTTGACAATTCTTTCTTTGTCATTAATTTTTTAATAGTTTTAATGTAATGTGTCTTGGAAAAGGCATGTTTGGATTGAAATAATGAGGTGTTCTGTTTGTTTCTTGGATTCAATGATTCAGTTTTTTCTATATGTTTGGGAAGTTCTCATCAACTATTTGAATAGTCTCTGTTTTCTTATTTCTTTCTGATATACCTATTATTATTATTTTTATGTTTATGTTTCAGTTAGATTTGACAGTCAATATTATTTTATGTCAGTTTTAGGTGTACAGCATAGTTATACCCATTATTCTTATATTGCTCTGTCTGATTGAATCAGATACTTTTCATAGAGTTCTTTATTTTTATTTTTTAATCTCAAGTCTCCTTCCATTTGTTTCATATCCAGATTTCTGTCTTTGCTATAACATCTTCTCAGCAGCTCTATTTTCTAAGCTCACTATTTAATTCTTCATGTCTTTTGTTGAAATCATCAGTTCCACAATTTCTATTTGCTTATTTTTTTTTAGTTTTAATCTCTCTGGTAAAATATTCCTTTTGTTTGTTGATTTTACTTCTGAGTTTATAAACTGCAGATCTGAATTTTCTTGCACATCATTGATTTTTTTTTTTTCAGAACTACAATCTTGAATTTTCTCTCATTTAAATCACCATTTCTTTAAATTTAGTTTTTGGAGATGTTTTATTTTCTTTCCGATCTGCTTTGTTACCTTGGCTGTTCACGGTATTTGTTGGATTATTTCTTCTCCTAGGCATTTTTGGGAACAAATTCTGCTTTTT
>NW_011888844.1:980633-1011115 GCF_000151845.1 Pteropus vampyrus | reverse complement strand
AAAAAAAAAACAAATATTAACAAAACTAAAGTGAAAAACTAACAAAACCACAATTATAGCAGGGAATCTAAATACTCCACTGTCAGCTGCAGATATAAATTATGAAGAGTAATGCCTCTTTAGCAGGCTGATAAAAGTAGTTTTTCTTTTGTTTTCTAGTAGATGGCACTTAAAGGGAACACAAGCCTCCTGCACTGCCCAGACCTTCTGGATCTCTGCTGAGTAAAAAATGCCCTTTTTTCTCTTCTGTGTCCAGGTCATCTTGGTTACAGTGTTTCTCCCCCATGGGACAATGTGTTGGATGATAGGGTTCCAAACCCCTTAAGTCCCAGCACTGCCCCATCACTCAGATGCAGTGTCACACTGCCTGAGGTGTCCTGGGTGCTTCCATTTGGATTAGCCTCAATGGGTAGGGGCAGGGGGGGGTTGAGAGAGGCAGCTAGTGTGTTTATGTCTTTGTTCTTTTCACAGTAATGGTGACTGCCAGACCTCAGCTGCTTTGCCTTTGTATCTTCACCCTTGTCTCTGGAATTAACCACAGTATCTATCTTTCTTTCAGGAGTTGTCTCTTCATTTCTTGGGGCTCTAGATGCACTCATTTGTAGCTCAACACTCATTTCTACAGTTTTTTCTGGGGTCCGCTACTAGCTCTGGTAAAGTGTGGGGAGGCAAGCTCTGAGAGTGTGTGGGGAGGTGACCAGGCTTTGTGGCTTTGTTTTCTGCCTAGCAGTGGTGGCTGCTAGAACACAGCTGTTGTATTTCTTTGTTCTGGTCTCTGCCTCATAGATTGCTGAGTTCAGCCATATTACATGATGATCACTCAGGCAGGATTGCTTGGGACTACACAGAGTACACACAGCAACCTGATTTCTTCCCTCTTCCTGAGCCCCACAGCGAACTTCTGGCTACATCTGCTCTTCTCCCTTCTTTCCTCCTCTATTTGCCCCAATTTGCCCACCTTCAGATGTTTCAATGTGCAGATCTCTCAGCAGTGTTTGTGTGTTTGACCGGAAATCCTTTGTTGGATTTTAGATATTCAACTTGTAATTTCAAGGGTAGAGATCATGCTTCTGACATTACCTATTTATTTTTTTTTTTTGGCTCCAGACTTTCTAGTTCTTTTTTAAACTCATTTTTTCATGTATTGTTTTCTGATTTTATTTAGTTGTCTGTGTTCTCTTATAGTACAATTAGCTCCTTTAAGACAATATATTGAATTATTTTTTAGGGAGTTTATATAACTTTATTTCTTAAAGATCGGTTGCTAATATTTTTGTTTTTATTTTTATTCGGTGGTCTGATGTTTCTCTGATATTTTATACCCATGTGACCTGGTGCTGGAGTCTCCTCTTTGGAAATAGTAGTCACCTCTTCCAGTTTTTACAGACTGGCTTTGTCAGGAAAAGCTCTTCATCTATCAACCTGTCCAGAGATTCTTGGTAAGCTGACTTTGGAAGGGTCCATTGCCAGAATCTATAGGCAGACAGATCAGTTGCCTGAGTCTGTGAACAGACAAGTTTGTTGCATAAATCCATGTATGGGTAAGTGCTTGAGTCCATATAGGTTGGCCTCTCATCAAGGCCCACTGAAGTGGGTCTGGTGCCTGAGTTTATGGGTGTAGGCCTGTGTCTGAGTCCACAGAAACCACATTAGCTTTGAGACAGGCTTGTAGTCTAGACCCATGATTGCCAGCTTTGTGCCATATTCACTGAGGTAGGCCCAGAGCCAGAGTTTACAGGGATGGGCCTGAAGCCTGAATCTAAGTGGCTGACATGATGCTGAAGAAGGCCTAGAACCATGATTCATGGAGGCTAGACTGATGTGGGCCTGCAACCAAGGTCCACAGGTGCCTACCTTTTGCTAAGGCAGGCCTTGAGGTTAAGTCTGCATGTATGTGTCAGTCCTAATGGTATGAGCCAATACCTGGATCCACTATGGCAGGCCAGAAGCCTCAGTGTGTGGTGACATTGGATGCTCACTTTACTCTCTTTTCCCCATAGGAAAGCAACAGTGCAGATAAAATCTCCATGCTTGGGGCAGAAGTTACTCAGTTACTCAGGTAGAGTACACTTCTACGTTCCTCAATTTTTTTTTTCTTTTTTTCCTCATTTCTGTGCTCAGCTTGAGTGCTATAATTTCTCACCTGGAATCCAGAGCACTTGTGCAATATATATATATTTTTTTAGGTGTGAATGGTTATTTACATGGGTGTTTCTCTGAAAGGACACAGGCTGGAATTTCTTATTTTGGCATACTACTGACATTCTAGTTCATTGTGTCTTAATTATTGAAATAAATGTTTTCATGCATATTTCGAAGTTCTTTTGAATATTTAAAGGTCCTTATGTCATGATAGCTTGTAGTAACCATGCTTAACCATGCTTTTATAAATCCATCCCAGTAACTTTTGGTCAGATTATGGAATGCCCATGATATCAAGGAGTTTTACTATGGATGAGAAAAAATATATTTGTTTGGAAGAACAAATGCTGCAGATTCTGTTTTTTATTGCTTGATGTGATAAAGACCTATAGATTATGTGCCAACTCAGACTGTTAACCATAATTGCAGGTTAATTTGCCAGTGACATAGTAAGCAAGCAGTTTACCTACATTTTCCGGAATGGGCAGTTGACATTAAATTTAGGTTCATTTAATTTTTCAATCCAGGTCTATTCTTCCCTGGGCACTGTGGTCAAAATGTTGGCCACCCTAAGATCATCTTACCAGTACTAATCAATAGATATTCTAGTGTTTATACTCCTTGGGAGAAACGCTCCCTGACTTATGGCTTTTCTTTATATTAATTAAGCCATGTATTGGGGAAAATTTGTTTCTGTACTTTGGAATTTTGAATGAAGTATCCATATGCTGCATTTAGATTTCAGAAAATCGTAGTCAGGACAAAAACATCCAAAACCAATCCCATGTGATATTTATTTATTTTGAATATGCTCTGTCAAGTATATCTGTATATCTATATCATTATCAATATTAAAAGATATATTTAAATATACATAGACAGATATTAAATATAGATAGATCTGTATATAGCCTAGATATTAGATACTAGCTTTTTATATTTAGTGTTTATTTATAATAAAAGAAGCAAGAAGATTTGGATTTAAATCCTGTCTCACTTATTTACTGGCTTTGTATTATCTTAGGCAGTTACTTAACATTTGAAACATCAGTTACCTTATTGCTAAAGTTAGGATAATATAACAAGCATCTCATTGAGTTATCAAATTAGATCACATTATGTTTAGTGTTTAATGTATTGCTTGGCATAATATAAGTGTATAATAAATTTTAGCATTGATAACAATGCAAAATTTTCTATAAATTTAATTATCAGAATCACATAATAGTCCACTTGTGCTAGTTACATTAGAGATGGGAAGGTGGAAATTCATTTTGAGATCAAGGGAGTGAGCAGAATAAAGAAGAAATGTCTTATGTTTTCCTCCCACATCATCTCTCCTCTACAAATAATAGCTCAGCTAAAAATATACTTTAAAAAAATTCGGTGTCATTATTCTTTCCTAACAAAGTGGATAACTATATAAATAATAGGAAAATATAAACATTTTGGAACTAAAATGGAACTTTGAGGACAACTTGTCTAACCATTTTATTATTTTATGTGGTAAAACAGATCCAGAAGGCAAAGTGACTAAGGTGACTTAGTCAAGAACCAAGGGTAGAATCCATATCTCATCAGCTTTTTGCATAGTATTTTTTAAAACAGACTATGTAGTATGAAAGACATACATTAGTACATTGTATGTTTTCCTATTTTTCTCAGTTTGGTATTATTTTTAGTGTAGCACGGTTTCTTCATTTACTAGAATATACTCAAAGATGTCACAAGATATTTTTTAAATGTTATTTATTTCACTTTGACTAAATGTCAATAGATTGGTGACTTCTCTTTTATTAGCTGCTTATGTTTTTATACCTAAATAATTTAAATTTATTTTTTAAAGATTTGCAATGATATATAGGTAATAAATCAATAAATTTATTTTCTTATATCAACTTAATTATTCGAAAGCATTAGTTGTATTGTGGATTGATAATACAAAAATCTTTCATATCTACTGACTACTTTATATGTTTTAAACTATTTGTATACCAATTAATTCACATTTGTATACCAATTAATTTCTACCTCCTTACTTACTTCCGAGTCATTATATTTTCTCAGAGCAGATTGTTTTAATAAGCAACCTCATATCAGTGGTTTAACACAATAAACATTTTGCCCCTCCATCCTGAAAGTTCCCTGATTAGATATCATAACTGGGTATCTCTTCTCTAAAGGTGAGTTAGAGATCCATCCTACTTCTTTCTATCTTGTGATATAGTTGTCCTAAATGGATAATTTCCAAAGTCAGTGTGAAAAGAGAAGAGATCATGGGGAAAACTTAGCAGATACTTAAATATTTTGATTTAGAAGTTACACACAAACTTTCATTCTCATTCAGTGAATCAGAAGCCAGTCACATATCTTCACCTAGAGCAATGAAAAGCTGATAATATAGTTCCTGGCAACAACTCTACACTTTGAAAGAAGAATATGAGTCTTTGATGGTCAGCTAACTGTTTCTGTCAATCTTACTTTCTAGAAGAATTTATAAGTATGTTGAAGTAACAATAAAGTTGCAACAGTTTTTTTTTTTTGAAGAAAAATGTTTTTTTTTTATTTCAAATTACCATCATCTTTATGAAGACAGGACTGAAATCATGGTAATATATATTTCACACATGTTTTAATAAATTACTCTAGTTTATTAATACTTCTTAAGTGGAATTGGAAGTAGTATCCTATGAAATTTTAAGAACAATTTTTTTTATAAATTATATAATGCACTTTAGCAAAGAAACTTTCACTGACACAACCGTAGTGAACAGTTTCTAAATTATGGTTTATGTTACCACTATAATTGGTTCTTCCAATAACTTGTTTGTTTTATGCTTAAAATTCAGAACCATTTAAACTTGGCTGTATGCATCATTACAGATACACAATGATTTGGCTTATATTTTCTTTCAAAAAAAGCCTTCTCACTCATTTAATGCTCTTAAAATATTCTTGTGTTAAGTCTAAAGTTATTAAAGTTTGAGGAGGATTTAGAATCAGATGTAGCAAATTTGCTTATGTAGTGATTTTAATAATTATTCCTTGTTTATTTTAAGTTAGAATATGTTTTTTCATATCTCCACATGAATGTAAATATAGTCTTTTTAAGGGTCTTCAAGATATTTACATTTTTATTTTAAAGTTCACATGTGAAGCCTGGGAAATCAAAAAGCTCTGCTTAAAATAAAATTATTTAAAGTATGCTCTGATAGCCCTACTTAATAAAGTTCCATACTGCTTACAAATATTAAAGATACCTTTGCTATTGATTTTAATATTTTATAAACAAGCAGTGATGTAGAACCCAATTTCTCAGAATTTACTTACACTGAAATAACAATGATTCTGTGGTAGTCAGGAAATATATTTCAGACACAATTTAGATTTCAGCTTGAATTGTTGAAATAGTGCTTGGAACATAAAATGGAGAAAAAATATATGAGTAAATTACAATTATGATTGTGTGGATTTCCATATATATACAAATTTTTTTTCCAGAACCAAACATTCTTCATATCTTATTCATGCACATATATTTTTGTATTTCAAAGTCAGTTTCTTGGCATTGACAAGAATTATAGGGGTAATTCAATATAGTGCTATTTCCTATTATGCTACTTTCCCCTAAAGACTCAACCCACAGTCTCTTTGCTGTGGAAAATATAAAAATACATTGTTAGTGTATAAGAAAGCTATGGATTTTTGTACACTGATTTTGTATCCTACAACTTTACTGTATTTGTTTCTTGTTTCTAATAGATTTTAGTAGTGTCTTTAGGGTTTTCAATATAGAGAATCATGTCCTCTGCAAAGTGATAATTGGACTTCCTTATTCCCAATTTAGATTACTTTTATTTTCTTCTCTTGCCTGATTGACCTAGCTAGGACTTCCAACACTTGAATAAGTGCTTATAGTGGACAAATCTGTCTTGTTCCTGATCTTAGAGGGAAGGCTTTTAGTTTTTCACCATTAAGTATTATGTTAGCTAGGTGTTCATCATATATAACCTTTACTATGTTGAGATACTTTTTTTCTATACCCATTTTATTAAGTTTGTTAAACTTAATAAATGGATACTATATTTCGTCAAATGCTTTTTTTGCATCTATTAATATGATCATATAATTTTATCCTTTATTTTGTTTATGTTTTGTGTAACATTAATTAATTTGCACATGTTGAACCATCCTTGTGCCTCTGAAATGAACCTCACTTGATCATGATGTATAATCTTTTTAATGTATTGTTGTATTTAATGTATTGTAGCAGTTAATGTAATGTTGTATTTAATGTAATGTATTGTAGTATTTTCTTTAGAATATTTGCTTCTGTATTCATCAGAGATATTGGTCTATACTGTGTGTGTGTGTGTGTGTGTGTGTGTGTGTGTGTGTGTATGTACACACTTGCATGTGTTATCTTTACCAGGTTTTGGTATAAAGGTAATGTTGGCCTCATAAAATGAGTTTGGAAGTATTGCCTCATTTTCAATTTTTTGAAAGAGTTTGAAAAGAACAGGTATTAAATCATCTTTGATTGTTTGGTAGCATTTACTAGGAATTCCATAGCAATCTTATACACTAATAATAAAATTTCAAAAGAAAAATAAATTCTTTTTTGCAATTGCAACAAAAAGAATAAAATACCTAGGGATAAACTTAACAAAGCATGTGAAGGACCTACACACTAAAAACTATAAGATGCAAAGAAATAAAAAGATAGTTTATATTCATAGATTGGAAGAATCAATATATTTTAAATGACCATATTACTTAAAGCAATATACAAATTTAATGCAATGCCCATCAAAATCCAAATGGCATTTTCTAAAGAAATAGAACAAAATAATCAGATTTGTATATAATTACAAAAGATCTTAAGTAGACAAAGCAATCCTGAGAAAAAATAACGAGGCCAGAGGTATCACTCTACCTGACTTCAAATTATACTACAAAGTGACGGTAAACAAAACAGCATGGTATTGAGAAGAAAACAGACACACGGACCAATGGAACAGAATTGAGAACTCAGAAACGAACTCTCATTTATACAGGCAAATATTTTTTTTGAAAGAGACAAAAATGCACAATAGAGGAAAGAAAGCCTCTTCAATTATTGGTACAGGAAAAATATGCAGGTAAAGCTACATGAAAAAGAATAAAACTAGACTGCTATTTGTCATTACACATCAAAACTAATTCAAAATGGATGAAAGACCTAAATATAAGACCTGACACAATAAATTGCATAGAAGAGGACATAGGTATTAAACTCATGAACCTTGTATTTAGAGAGAATTTTATGAATTTGACCTTAAAGACAAAGTAAAAGCAAAAATAAATGAATGGGGCTATATCAAACTAAAAAGCTTCTGCACGGCAAAAGAAACTATCAATAAAACAGATAGGCAAACAACTGAGTGAGAGAAGATATTTGCAAACAAGGCCTCTGCTAAGGGGCTAATATTCAAAATATGCAAAGAATTCGTATAACTCAACAACAAAAAACAAACGATTTAAATAAAAAGTGGGCAAAAGACCTGAACAGACACTTCTCCCAATAAGACATACAAATGGCCAACAGACATATGAAAAGATGTACAACTTCACTAGTTATTAGGGAAATTCAAATCAAAATCACAATGAGATAGATACCATTGCACACCTATTAAAATGGCTATCATCAACAGGACAAGTAATAACAAGTGTTGGAGAGGTTGTAGCGAAAAAGGAACACTCATACACTGCTGGTGGGAATATAAGTGGGTACAGCCACTATGGAAAACAATACAGAGTTTCTCAAATAATTAAAAAGAGAATTTCCATATGACCCAACAAACTTTCTTCTGGGTATCTATCCAAAATTTTGAAAACACTTATTCATAAAAATATATGTACCTCAGTGTTCATTGCAGCATAATTCATGGTGGCTAAGCCATGGAAGCAAACAAAGTGTCCTTTGATAATGATTGGATAAAGAAGATGTAATACATATATGCAATGGAATAGTACTTGTAATACTACTCAGCCATAAGAAAAGGTGAAATGCTGCCATCTGTGACAACATGGATGGATCTTGAGATTATCACACTAAGCGAAATACGTCAGATAGAAAAAGTGATATGTGGGATACAAAACTGCAAGAACAAATGAACAAGTAAAACAGAGACTCATGGACACAGGCAACAGCTTAGTGGTGACCGGAGGGAAAGTGGGGAAGGGAGATATAAATAAGAGTAAAGGGGGTCAAATATAAGTTGATGGAAGGAAACTTAACTTTGGGTGGTGAACACACGGTGCATATTATTGAAATGTACCCTTTTAACCTATAAAATTGTATTAACCAATGTCAGTCCAATAAATCAAGAAAATATAGAAATAAAAATATATGATTTATTATCACTATAAAATTTAATAAAGATGTTTGTTATTAATCATATTAATTACTAATTAATTTATTGTAATTTATCATATTGTTATAATTATTATTTTAATAGAATCCAATTTATTATTACATAACATTATTGCATATGTATTTAATATAATTATGCATATGCTTTCATATATACAAGCATATACTTGTATTAACTGTCTATGTCACAGAAAGATTAATGAGTATTTTGTGGACCAACACTGTATTCTAGCTTAGACACATGTAATCTATAAGCAGTTACTATGTCATTTTACAGTAATCACTTATAATTACATGATTAGTGTTTCTATTGCATATATCTAATATTCTGAAAAGTTTGGAGAGGCTATTCCAACAAAATGTCATGAATTTTCCGGAGGGCGAATTCACACTGAAAGAAAAAAAATAAATAGAAAAATATTAACTGATGTGTTATGGTAATACCTAACATAAAGCTATATACATACTCGTAATCATGAATGTGGATGACTTTTCATGACTATTTTTATAATGTATATATAAAAGTTTAATGTCAACTCAAAATCCAGCTTTAAAATAATTACAAGTTACTCAGAAAAATCTATGATAATACAATAGAAGCTTTTCAAGTTTAAATGCAATCCAGTATATCTAGAAGTTAATAAAAAAGTTTTATACAAATTACCTATAATTTGCAATAAGTAACATGGCACAACTTAAAAAAAAATAATAGAAGAATGTGATCAACATGGGTAAGTTCTGTTGTGTTTTGATTGTGAAACTGTTATTGCTTTTGCTGTTGTTGTTTGTTTTCTAAAGAAAAAACAAAGGTAAACTCTATGTTTTTTTTTTGTCTCCATCAATGCCTTTGTTTCTTTCCTTCCTTTAACTTGATGTATGATGTGGTGATGATTTTAGCATAATGATGCACCGTGTTCATGATATAAGAGGAAACCAGTATTGTCAAGAGCAAGCCTTTTGTCTTAAACATGTTCCATTCTGAAGAATCTTGAAAGGATTAAGCCTGCTTCCAAGGAAGAATACTATGGTCTTCATGATCTATCACTGTCTTCCCAAAATGGAGGCAGGATTCATGGCTTTCATAGTCTTAACTTTATTATTTGTTGCAAGAATGAGCCAGAATCTCAGTGGATAAGGCTATACAAAACAAACAAACAAACAAACAGAAGGAAGATGATAACGAACTTCAAGGTATTAATTCAAGGCTCAATCTTTCAATGTGTGGTGAACAGAATTCAAAGAAGGACCCCATGAACTTTGCTCCCTGGAATTACTCCAGTGAATACTTTATACTATATGGCAAAAATGTATATTTTTAGATAGTTTACTAATTAGATAAGATCATCCAGTGAACCTAATCTAATCACATGAGATTTTTAAAAACAAAGTTTTCTTTAGTTAGTAGCTAAAAAGGAAAGCCAAAGTGATTCCAACTCTGAGAAAGAATTAACGCATTTTTATGGAATCTGAGATGAAGGGGGCCACAGAATAAGAACAAACTGTGGGCTCTAGGAATTGATAGGAGTCCTGGCTGATAGTAAACAAGAAAATAGGGAACTCAATCCTATAGCTATAAGGAACTGGATTCTGTCAACAATATGGGTAAGCTTGGAAGCAGATATTTTCTCATAGCTTCTATATAATAGCCCACTCTGGTCAATACCTTAATTTCAGCTTTGGGATACCCTGAGCAAGAAAACCCAGTAGTGCCTATCTGGACATTTGGCCTGCAGAACTATGATATAAAAATGGATACCGTTTTAAGTCACTGAGTTTGTGGCAATTTGTTATGCAACAACAGAACATAGATACAATGGGATAAGTAAATAAATGCTTTGTACCATTCTCTGGCCTCCTTGTGCATTTATAATTGTCCAATAGGTGTTTTTTTCTTTTTTTTTTACTAACTGAATTTAAGCCACTAAAACTTAGAAAAACTTATATGACTTCAGAAAATAATAAAATGAAAATTTTAAATGTTGAAACCAGAAGACCTAAAAAAGTTGTTTTCCAGTATATTAGTAACACATTTACTTAGACAACAGATTTCTAGTAGTAACAACTGTCCCATTCCTTTAAGACAAAGAAATAAATAAATAGGAGAAGGAGCAGGAAATAGTAGGCTCAAGTCTCATGAAATTGCTTTCATAGAAAAGTCATAAAGTTATCTTCAGATTGTTGCCCCCTAATTTTTGTGTAATGTAAAATTATATTAGATTGCCCTGAGAAGTGACTACTAATGGAGGAGAGGAAAGAACAGTCATAAAAGAAATTAGAAATACTTTAAACATGTATCAGCTCAGGATCTTTTAAAATATGAATAAGCTCTCTCAATGCTCAGAAAACTCCAAGAACAACATTCTTTTATAGCAAAGTAGATGTCCTTTTTAAAAGGGGAAAAGAACACTGAATGATAATAGCTTATATTAGTTCTTACAGATCATCTTTTTCTAAGTGGTTCAGCATATAGAGGCCGAGAAAGGTGAAATGATTTACCAAAGAAAAGTAGTAAAACTTCCTCACTTTGTCCAGGAATTTTTCTAGTGCATTTTAATAATTTATATTCATGCTTATAACTTAAACCATAAATTAAATATTAAGCTATCAAACAACTTTTATCAAATTCTTTTTAAACTAAAATTAAGAAAAAAAAACTTCTAAAAGAGTAAGACATATTTATAAAGAAAACTAACTTATGAGAGTGACATCAGAAGCATGGTGTTATGAAGGGTCTCCCTGATCTCTCTCCTTGAAATTACAACAAATTGAACAGCTACCGGCCAACAGAGAACATCTAGCCTAACATACAAACACATCTGAGAGATCTGCACATAAGAGAATTTGATGGAGGGGAAATTGGGTGAGTAAGGGTAGAGGAAAGGGAGAGGAGCAGAGATTTGTGCTACAAATGCATCCTAAAACTCCCTGCAGGATGCAGGAAAAGAAGGGAAATTAGGTGGCGGTTTTCACTCTCTAGCTCTGAGCACTCTTGCTTGATTGATCAGCATATTCCACATGGCAGAGCCCAGAGATCAGGGCAGAGACCAGGGCAGAGACAAAATACAGAGGGGCAACTGCTGTGTTTGAGCAACTGCCATTGCCAGGAAGAAAACCTAGCCACCTCACCCCACCTTCCTAGAGCTCACCAGCCCATATTCTCTCAGAGCTAGCAGTGGGTCCCATGGGAAACTGCATCAGTGAGTACCCAGGAAATTGAGAAGACACACACTGCAGCTGGTCCAGTGACAGGAATGGAGATATAGAGGCAAGGCAGTGAAGAAGCAAACATAGCATGATAGCCAGCATTACTGAAAGGAAACAGATGCTGACATACCCCACCCCCACCCATTTAGGTTGATTTTAGAGGAGACAGTACAATACGGCATCTAGCTGCTAGGACAGTACCAGTACAGTATCAGGGGATTTTCAAAGGCTCAGATGCCCATTGTCCATCACATTCGTTCATGAGGAGGGAGCCTTGGGACTGAAGTGACCTGATCACAGAAGAGACACACATCTTAACAGGGAATAAACATCATTTCTCAGCCATGAGGCAGAGATCCAAGAGACCTGGGCAGTGCAGGACACTCATGCACCACCTACTGAAAGAACTTTTCAACCTGCTAAAGAAAGATCATTCTAAATAATAATAATTTTGTTTGTAAAAAAGCAAAATACATTTCCTAAGTGCCTAGGAGAAGAAATAATCCATCAAATACCAGAACAACCAATGTGATGGACAATGGGCATCTGAGCCTTTGAAAATCCCCTGATTTTCTTTTACCAAAGAAATTGAAACTCTAAAGAAGAACCAAATATAACTTCTGTAGCTGAAGAAATCAATAAAAACAATATAGAATGGAATAGCAAGCTTAGGAAAAAGAGCTGTCAAGATGGAGGAAAACCTATCAAAGACAGAAATCAGAAAATAATGCAGATGGAAGGAGAGAGTTGAGAGTAAAAAACAAACAAAAAACTCTACAAGAACTATCTGACATCATGAGAAAAGAAATAAGAATAATCTGTATACCAGAAGAAGAGAGGGAGAAGGGAACAGAAATTCTATCTAAACAAAGACTCAATGAAAATTTCCCAAACCTATGAAAAGAGTGAGATCCTCAAATCCAAGAAGCAAACAAAATACCTAATTATCTCAATCCAAAAAGTTCTTCTCCAAGACACATTATATTAAAACTGTCAAAAATTAATGACAAAGAATTCTCAAGGCAGCCACAGAAAAGAAGATGGCAATCTATAAAGATAAACACAACCTATGGTCAAGATAGCATAGTAAGTAGATGCTATGTTTGCTTCTTCTCAAGACCACATAAAAATTATTACAACCGATCTACAAAACAACCATCATTGGGAGCCACCTGAGTTCTGGCTGAATGGAAGTGCTACAACTGTGGACATACAAGATAAGGCTACCTCGAGACTGGTAGGAGGGGTGGAGACATGAAACAGACTGGTCCTGCAACCATGGATACTGATTAAAAAACCGGTGGGTTATCTTGGCAGTAGATGTTCCCTCAGAGGAGCAAGGTGCCCAGCCACACACTTGGTTTCCAAGCTCAGAGTTCTAGTGCCAGGAAGAAGTACCCACAACCTCTGTCTATAAAAAACAGCAGAAATTGTGGATGAGTGAAACAGAAGGCAGTTGAACTCACAGACATTTCTCTTAAGGGGTCCACACTTAGACATACTCACATAAACTCACTCGCTCTGAGCTCTAGTGCTAGGGAAGCTGCTCAATGAGTGCTAGGGATATACAGGGAGAAATTGAATTGTCTGGCTTCACTGTGAGGGCTAGAG
Organism: Pteropus vampyrus; assembly: GCF_000151845.1. Classification (NCBI taxonomy): domain Eukaryota; kingdom Metazoa; phylum Chordata; class Mammalia; order Chiroptera; family Pteropodidae; genus Pteropus; species Pteropus vampyrus. Next base: position 997,743 of record NW_011888844.1, on the reverse strand, counting down.
AGGTGGCTTTCTCTCTGACAGAAGTTCTTGCAGACTCCATGGTCTCTTTGTTCAGCCCTCCCCCATCCTGGTGTACAGAGGTAGGCGGCTGCCGTATCTGAGCTCCATCAACCTGGCTAACAAAGGTTTCCCTGACAAGTTGATTTCCTGAGATTCCACTCCTCCAAACTTGCAGATCCAACCAAGCCACCTACAGTGGTTGTTTCCAACAAATGGTCTGTCTTGGCTCATGCTGCAGAATTTCTTTAAGTCTCTCAAGGATTCACAAAACCAAAACAAGAATCACCTGGCTTTGGCATCTCCCATACCTCTTGCTGAGAAGCCCCAAGCCTGGCACAAGCATCAGCTAGCCTTGGTTTCCAGCTTAATCTCTTGAGGCACTTCTTAGCTCAGCATGGGTGGTAGCCAGCTTAAGATTGCCTGGTGACTCTTGTCAGGTGGCTCCAGGCAGTTCATAGGCTATGGCTAAACTTTACTGCAACTGGGCCCCATACAGGAGGTCTTTTTGCTAGCACACCGGGTGGCCAGCTTCAAATAAAGCCAGAGTACCACCCAGAGCTGCATCTGAAGAGGACACAACTAAAGCGCAGACTGGGAAGGCACCAGAGCCCTGATAAAGTGAATCTTGCTTCATAAAGTTAACCCCTCACTGGCTAATCCTCACAATAATTAGCACAAGGGTCAATCTCTCCCACTGACATGCAAACAGAAATGAAGCATCATATATAACAAAAAGGATTATACAACCACTGGAAGCCAAACAAACACACCTTGAGCACTCAGCTCAGGTGACCAGAAAAGACTGTGCCACTAGGTCCCACAAGATGCCAACTACATAAAGCTACTCTACTAAGACCAGGAGACTTAGGAGCCCTACCTAATACATAGAAATGAACACAGGGTGGCAGCCAAAATGTCAAGACAAAGAAAAATGTATCAAATGAAAGAACAGAACAAATCTCCAGAAAAGGAACTAAACTAAATGGAGACAAGCAATCTATCAGATGTAAAGTTCAAAACACTTTTTTATAAGGATGCTCAATGAACTTAAGAAAAGAGTAGATGGATTTAGTGAGAATTTTAAGAAATAGAAAATATAAAAATGAAGATAGAAAACAAAAAAAGAACTAATCAGAAATGAAGAATTCAGTAACTGAAATGAAGAATACACTAGAGATAATTAACAGATTAAATGAAGCAGATGATTGAATCAGTGATTTAAAAGATAAGGTAGCAGAAAACACTCAAGCAGAACAGAAAAAAATAAAAAAAATAAAGAATAAAAAAAATAAGAATAGCTTAAGGAGCCTCTGAGGAAACATCAAGTATACCAACATCTGCATTATAAGAGAGAGAGCAAGGAATTGAAAATCTATTTGAAGAAATAATGATGGAAAACTTCCCTAACCTGGCAAAAGAAATAGACATACAACCCCAGGAAGCTTAGAGAATCTCAAACAAGATGAACTAAAAGAGACCCACATCAAGACACACCATAATTAAAAGGAGAAAGAGTAAAGCCAACGAGAGGATTTTAAAAGTAGCAACAGAAAGGCAATTAATTACTTACAAAATAGCTCCTGCAAGACTGTCAGCTGATTTCTCAGCAGAAACTATGTAAACCAGTTGGAATTGGCATGAAATATTCAAAGTGATGAAAAGAAAGGACCTACAACTAAGATTATTCTACCTGGCAAAGCTATCATTTAGAATCAATGGGTAGATAAAGAGCTTCCCGGACAAGTAATAGCTAAATGAGTTCATCGACGCCAAGTAAATATTATAGAAAATGTTGAAGGGACCCCTTAAAAAGAAAAATATATATCAAAAGTATAAGTAATATATGAATAATAAAAATGCAACAAATATATACCAACAATTACTTCAAATGAAAAAGGGTTAAATGCTCCAATAGAAAGATAGAGTGGATTAATGGATAAGGAAACAAGACCCTTACATATGCTGCCTACAAGAGACTCACTTTAATTCAAAAGGCACACACAGACTGAAAGTGAAGCATTGGAAAAAGATATTTCATGAAAATGAAAACAAACAAACAAACAAAAGCTGTAGTAACAATGCTTACATCAGACAAAATAGATTTCAAACAAAGGCTATAACAAAGACATTAAGAAGGACCCAGTAATTACTCTTCTTGGTATTTATCCAAAGAAACCCAAAACACTACTTTGAAAAGATGTGTCAATCCATATGTTCATTGCAGCATTATTTACAATTGCCAAGATATAGAAGCAACTTGAATGTTCATCAATTGATAAATGGATAAAGAAGGGGTGGTGCATACATACAATGAAATATTACTCAGCCATAATGAATGAAAGAATGAATACAGAAATGAATGAATGGATGAATGAATTAGTGAATGAAATATTGCCATGTGCAACAACTCAGATGAATCTACTAGGTATTGTGCTGAATGGAGTAAGTCAGATAAAGACAAATAACATGATTTTATTTACATGTAGAATCGAAATAACAAAATAATCAAACAAAAATACCAAACTAATAGATATAAAGAACATTTTGAAGGTTACTAGATTAGAGGGGCATTGGGAAGGTTGTGTGAAAGAGGGGACGGGATTAAGATGTACAAATTGGTAGCTATAAAATAGTCAAGGGGTGTAAAATATAGCATAAAGAATATAGTCAATAATATTATAATAACTATGTATGGTGTCAAATGGTTACTAGATTAATCGGGTGATAATTTCATAAATTATATGTGTCTAATCACTATGTTGTACACCTGGATCTAATATAATATTGTATCCCAACTTTAATTAAAAAAATAAGAAAAAATATTAAAAAGAAAAATCTATTAGATTAGCATAGAATTTTTTAGTAAAAACATTAAAAGCTAGAATCAACTATTAAAACCATTATGAGACAAAAATTACTAACCAAGAATAATATATTCGACAAAGTTCTCCTTTAGATATGAAGAAGAAATAAAGGCCTATTCAGACATACAGAACCTGAGAGAATTTTCTGCCGCAAGGCCTGCATTACACAAAATACTAATGATGGTAATTCTACCTGAAAAAAAAAATACAAAACTATAATATGATGACTTAACAGACAGAAACAGGAAATTGCAATTCTTATTAAGATCAAGGTATTATAAATGTAACTATTACGTAATGTTTAAATGAGATAAAATATATTTTCAAAAGACAAGAAGACAATAGCTACAGCAATTCAGAAATATACTCAGTTTAAATAGAAATAATTTTATATAACAAAAACAGAAAGAAAGAGAAAGTAAAGGTCTCAATCTGCAAAGGTAAATGAAGATAAATTGGATGCAAACAACAACAAAAAATACTTCTTTTTACATAAACTTAATGGTAACCACACACAAAAAATTCAGGAACTGAGACACATAATAACAAAAAATAAATAAATAAATAAAAATAAGTAACAGGGGAAAAAATCATAGCATACCACCAAAAGAAAATTACAGACAGAAACACAAGGAAAAAGAAATAACAGAGACACAGAACTACCAGAAAACAAAAGATAAAATGGCTATAGGAAAACCTCATATAATGGTAATCACCCTAAATGTAATTGGGCTGAACTCACCAGTAAAAAGGCACAGCGTAGCAGATTGGAACAAAAAACAAAACCCGACAATATGCTGCCTTCTGGAGATACATTGCAGCTTCAAGGACAAATACAGACTCAAAGGGAAAGGGTACTCAAAGGAAAATGATACTCCAAGCAAATAGCATTCAGAGAAAAACAGGTGTAGTTGACTTTATATCTGATGAAAGAGACTTCAAGATAAAAAAAAGCAATGAGAGAAAATAATGGATACTTTACATGATAAAGGGGGCAATACATCAAGAGAACATAATTTTTATCAATATATATGCTCCCAATCAGGGAACACCAAAATATATAAAGCAACTACTTGCAGAACTAAAGTGAAAAACTGACAAAGACACAATTATAGTAGGGGACCTAAATACCCCACTATCAGCTATAGATAGATCATCCAAACAAAATATCAATAAGGGAATATCATCTTTAAATGACACATCAGACCAATTGGATAATAGACAATTATAGAACATATCATATGTATATGGAAGCGGGCCTGAGCAAGAGAAGCATGGCTCAAAAGACCCATTCCAAAATATTAGATTATAAATTCTTTTCACTAGAGAAGAATGGAACATTCTCATGGAACATTCTCGAGGACAAACAATATGTTGGGACAGAAAACTAGCCTAAACAAATTTAAGAAGATTAAAATTATACTAAGCAATGTTTTGAAACTGGAGATCAACTGCAAAAGGAAAGCAGGAAAAGTCGCAAACATATGCAGATTAAACAACATGCTACTAAGGAACGACTGGTTTAAACAAGAAATAAAATGAGATCAGGAGAAACATGGAAAGAAATGAGAATGAAAATGCAATATATTAAAACTTTTGGGATACAGCAAAAGTGGTAATAAGAGAAAAGTTCATATCATTACAGGCTTATCTCATAAAACTAGAAAAATTCAAATAAATAACCTAACATTACAGCTTAAAAAACTAGAAAAAAAAATAAATGAAGCCTAAAGTTAGCAAAAGAAAGGAAATGATGAAAAGTAGAATAAAATTAAATAAAATTGAGAATAAAGAAATACAAAAAATTAATGCAACAAAGACCTGGGTTTTTGTAAGTATCAATAAAGTTTACAACACCCAGGATAGATTCACTATAGAAAAAAAAAAAGAAAGAAAGAAAGAAAGAAAAGACAAATAAACTCAGAAATGAAAGAGGGGAAGTTACGAGATACCACAAAAATACAAAGTCTCATTCAAGACTACTATGAAAGATTATATGCCACCAAATTCAGTTGTGGCAGCTTGACCTTGCCTGGCCATTTCCTGCTCAAAAGAGTTCTTCCTGACTGCCTTCCTCCCACCTCAGGGACTCTCCAGCAAATATCAGTTTTCTCATAGCTACCTTCCCCACCTCAAGGACTCTCTGGCTAACATCAGTTATTTTTTTGTTGTTTTGTTTTTCATAGCTTGACAACCAATTAATGTTCTTCCTTATATCTGTAGCTATGTAGGAATAACAAGACTGTATAAAACTGCCGATTATGTTATAATCAGTGCCAGCCTTTGGATAAGAATCTGCTGAGCCAGTGCCGGCATCAATAAATGCTGCTTCTTGCTTATAGCCTCAGTGTCCCATCTCTCTGTTCGAGAATCCTGCAACCAATAACCTAGAAGAAATAAAAAAAGTTCTTAGAAATATAAAACTTTCCTAGGCTGAATTATGAAGAGTTAGAAATCTAAATAGACCAATCAACAGTGAGGAAATTAAAATAACCATCAAAAACCTCCCCAAAAGTAAAAAGTCCAGGACCAGATGTCTTCGCTAATGAATTCTAACAACATTCAAAGGTGATTTAACATGTGTTCTTCTCAATTTTTTTCAAAAAAAATGAAGACAAGTAAATACTTTCTAACTCATTTTATGAGGCCAAAATTACCCTACTACCCAAACCTGGTAAAGATAACACACAAAAAAAGGAAACTATACACTGATATCTCTGATGAATACAGATGCCAAAATCCTAAACAAAATGCTAGCAAATCGAATACAAACCATATATTAAAAAATGTATTGACTAGGCTGGCGCAAGATGGCAGACTAGGTAAAAGTAGGATTTGCCTCCTCCCAGATTCCCATTGAAAATACTGCCAAATTATAAAATAATCAACATGGAGAATCAACTGAAGTCCAGCTGATCCTGACACCTACGTCTGATAATATAAAGGAGCCACATCAAATCCGGTAGGAGGGATAAAGTCACAAATTGGGCTGGACCTGCACCCACGGGTGATGGAGGACAGCTGGGAGGGAGAGCGAGGCTTCAGGATCCCCTGAAGGAGAGGGGAGTCCTGGACTCATTCAGGGGCTCCCCAGCCCAGGGAAGCGGAGTTTCCCCAAAACTCTAAATGTAAAAAACAGGAGATTCCAGCCACCTGAGTGAGACAAAAGAAGACAGAAACCCTAGAAGCCCCTTTGAAAGGCCCACGCACAGTCTCTTTAGCCTGTGGACACTCACCTAAAGCACCGGTGGTGGATCAAGAGACTCATGTAAAATTCACACGAGGAAATTCTGCATTACCTGGCACCAGAACTGGAGCTGAACAGGAAGGCACCATTGTGCTTTAGTCTGCCCCTCTACCAGGCAATCTACCAACCTCTACAGCTCCACTGTGCAGAAACCACACACAGGGCCATTACAAAGTGCTGGCCTGAGGGATCAGCCCACCCCACCCAACCTGCAGATTGCCAGGGGCTTTGTAGCTGAATGGCTACCACATCCCACACCCATTCAGGGTCAAGCATTCACAGCTGTGGACCAGCACTGTGAGTATGCATTTCTGAGACAGTTTCAGGCAGATCACTGTTGCCAACACAAATTTGGGCGGATCGCAGGAATCTGTTTGCCAGGCTCACAGCTATTAGTTTTGCTGTGATCTGGGACTTTTGAGGAAACTTGTGAACGGTTACCAAAGTTGCAGCAACACTGAGACTGTATTGATCTGACAGTCATTGTCTCCTTGTGATCCCACCCCACCCAACCCACAAATTGCCCCAGGTGGCTCTTTGACAGTCAACTGCTACTGTTCTGCCCCTCCCCCAGGTCTCTTAATCCATGCAGGCAAAAAACTGGCCAGCACTGGGTGGGCTCTGCAGGGAAATTAGTTGTAGGAAGACCTCTGCTGCCTGCAAGAGCTACAATATTGTGTCAAGGAAGCTCAGGGGTCTGTGGGACCAACCTAGATGGCAACTGCTCTCACAGTGATCTGTCACTACAGGACAGGAACACCCTGACATAGAAGTTACAGCAAAAGGGCCTGATGCCCCTTGTCTCCCTGATAACCTGCTTCACCCAAGCCACAAAATGCCTACAGCCCATTGACTGGCAGACTCCTCTGCCCTGTTTGGCTCTGAGGTTGTGCAGTCTGCACAGTCAACAGACCTTGGCTAGCACAGTGAGTGAATATCAGGGAAAACAGTTGTGGGAAGACCATTGCTACCTATACAAGCTGTAATATCTCTTGAGGGGATTGCAAGGATCTGTATTGGCCTGATGACCCTTGACTCCCTGAGCTCCTACCTCATCCAATACACAAAGTGCCCACTGCACATTGATAGGCAAGTGCCTTTGCCCTGGGCTGGCTCATTCAGACTCAAGGTGGGTAGCAGCTAACCTTGCTACAGATTGGAAACTTGTATAGGTAGCCACAGAGACAGCGCTGGCATGTGAATGGACACAGAAGTGGCAGAGATTAATTTACTCAATAGACCCAGGAGACTCCAGGTGTCTCTACACCACTCAACATGCATGTCACTCAGAGGCTAATCCAGTTTCAGAGACTTACAAGCAACGGACAGGCAGCTTCAGGCCTCAAGGAGCACTGGTCTCTCTGCTAAACTTTCACAGGTCATGGATGGGGAATAACCGACCGCTGCCTACAGCGTTGTCTCTTCCACTTACCTATAGATCCAGCATAGGCAACAACCATCTGCAGATCACTTTATAGTTCTCACCGGGTAGCCCTGAGCAATCAAAATCAGTGGCTGAATTTCACCTATGGGGGAGCCCCTCCCAAGAAGCCACAAAACCAACACATCTGGAGGCTGGCACTAGACCACAATGGAGAAACTCCTGACTAGTCCCATTAGTGATACACACAAAGGGTGGTTGCAACAAGTACACAAAACTGCTAGAGCGAATCTCACTCAGTGAGGTCAGCCCCCACACAAAAACTCTTACCTTGTGGGTGCAGCCAATTCCCACAATTAGCCTGAGTGTTAATCCCATCCATTGATGTACGAACAATAATAAAGGCTTGGTGAAAACAGAAAATCACACACAGCCTACACAAAGATCATGTGCAGAGCCCCTGGCATGAGGGATCAGGGAGACTGTGCCACTGGGCCACACAGGACACCTTCCACATTAAGCCATCTGGCCAAAGCTGAGAGATGAAACAAATATTCCTGACACATAGAAATGAATACAGAGAGGCTAATAAAATGAGAAAACAAAGAAACATGCCACAAATGAAACAACAGAAGAAAACTCCAGAAAATAAGCTAAATGAAATGGAGGCAAGCAAACTACCAGACACAGAGTTCAAAATAATGTTTATAAGGATGCTCAACAAACTTATGGGGAAAATGGATGAGCATAGTGAGAACCTCAACAGAGAGACAGTAAGTATAAAAAAGGACATAGAAACCATAAAATAGAACCAGACATAAATGAAGAATACAATAACTGAAATGAAGAATAAACTAGAAAGATTCAACAGTAGGTTGTATGAAGTAGAAGACTGAGTCAGTGAACTGGAAGACAAGGTAGCTGAATACACCGAATCAGAATGATAAAAAGAAAAAAAAAAGAATTGAAAAAAAATGAGGATAGTTTAGGAGACCTCTGAGCAAACATGAAGCATAACAATATCTGAATCCTAGGAGTACCTGAAGGAGAAAAGAGAGAGCAAGGGATTGAGAATCTATTTGAAGAAATAATGACAGAAAACTTCCCTAACCTGGCAAAAGAATTACACATACAGTTCAGGAAGCACATAGAATCCCAAACTAGAGTTCAAACTGACCCACATCAAGACACATCATGATTAAAATGCCAAAAGTCATAGACAAAGAAAGGATATAAAAAGCAGCAAGGGAAAGACAGCTAGTTACTTCCAAGTGTATCCCCATAAGAAATGTGCTATTTTTTCAATGGAAACTTTGCAGGCAAGAAGAGATTGGCAAGAAATATTCAAAGTTATGACAAACAAGAATCTACAACAATGAATACGCTACCCAGCAAGACTTTCTATTAAAATGGAAGGTGAGATAAAGAGCTTCCCAGATAAGAAAAAGCTTAAGGAATTCATCACCAACAAGCCAGCATTATAAGAAAAGTTAAAGGGTCTTCTGTAAAAAGAGGTGGGGTAAAAAAGAAAATATAAATAACAAATATGAATAATGAAATGGAAGTAACAATGTACCTATCAATAATTACTTGAAATGTAAATGGATTAAATACTCCAATCAAAAGACTTAAGATAGCTGAATGAATAAGAAAACAAGACCCATGTATATGCAGTCTACAAGAGATCCACTTCGTATCAAATAATACTTAAAAACTGAAAGTAGAGGAGTGGAAAAATATATTTCACACAAATGGAAATGGAAAATAAGCCACGGTAGCGATACTAAAATCAGATAAAATAGACTTTAAAACAAAGGCTATAATAAGAGACAAGGAAGGGCATTACATAATGATAAAGGGATCAATAAATCAAGAAGACATAACCCTAGTAAACATATATGCACCCAATATAGGAGCACCTACGTACTTAAAGCAATTATTGACGGACATAAAGGAAGATAACCAGTAATACACCCATAGTAGAAGTCTTTAACACCCCGTTAATACTAATGGACAGATCTTCTAGGCAAAGAATCAAAAAGGAAACAATGTGCCTAAAAGCCATACTAGACCAGATGGATTTAATAGATATTTTCAGAGCATTTTACCCTAAATCAGAAACATATACATTCTTATTAAGTGCACATGGAACATTTTCCAGAATACACCATAGGTTAGGACACTAAACAATTCTCAATAAATTTAAGAAGGTTGAAATCATATCGACCATTTTCTCTAATCACGATTTTATGAAATTAGAAATCAACTACAAGAAAAAAAAAGAAAAACACACAAACACATGGAGGCTAAATAACATGTTACTAAACGATAAATGGGTTATCAATGAGATCAAGGAAGAAATCAAAAGATATCTAGAGACAAATGAAAACATAACACTCAAAATCTATGGGACACAGCTAAAGCAGTCTTAACAAGGAAAGTCATACCAATAGCGGCCTATCTCAAGAAACAAGAAAAAGTTCAAATATACAATCTAACCTTATATTTAAAAGAAGCAGACAAAGAACAGCAAACAAAGCCCAAAGTGAATAGAAGGAAGGAAATAATAAAGATCAGAGTGGAAATAAATGAAATAGAGTCTAGAAAAACAATACAAAAGATTAATGAATCTAAGAGCTGGTTCTTTGAAAGGATAAATAAAATTGACAGACCCTTAGCCAGACTCATCAAGGTAAAAAGAGAGAGGACTAAAATAAATAAAATCAGAAATGAAAGAGGAGAACTAACTACAGACTCCACAGAAGTACAAAGTATTATAAGAAAATACTATGAGCAATTATCTGCCAATAAATTGAACACAGGAAGAAATGGACACATTTCTGGAAACATACAATCTCCTAAGACTGAGTTAAGGAGAAACAGAAAATCTGAACTGAATAATTACCACCAATGGAATCGAATCAATAATCAAAAACCTCCCCAAAACAAAAGACCAGATGGCTTCGTAGTGAATTTGACCAAACACTCAAAGAAAAATTAACACCTATTCTTCTCAAACTATTCCAAAAAATTGAAGAAGATGTAAGGCTCTCTAACTCCTTTTATGAGGCTACCATTACCCTGATTTTAAAAGCAGACAAAGACATTACACTAATAGAAAACTATAGACCGATATCTCTTATGAACATTGATGCAAAAATTCTCAACAAAATATTGGCAAAACGAATTCAGCAATACATTAAAAATATCATTCGCCATGATCAAGTTGGATTTATTCCTGGGATGCAAGGTTGGTAAAATATTGGGAAATCAATTAATGTGATACGCCACATTAATAAATCGAAAGATAAAAACCATATGATCATATCAGTAGATGCCGAAAAAGCATTTGACAAAATCCAGCATCCATTTATGATAAAAACTCTCAGCAAAGTGGGAATAGAGGGAACGTACCTCAACATAATAAAGGCCATCTATGACAAACCTACACCTAACATCATACTCAATGGGGAAAGGCTAAAATCACTTTCCTTAAGATCAGAAACAAGACAAGGATGCCTGCATTTACCACTCTTCTTCAACATTTTATTGGAAGTCAGCCACAGCAACAAGACAAGAAAGAGAAATAAAAGTATCTAAATTGGAAAAGAAGAAGTAAAACTCTCACTATTTGCCAATGACATGATACTATATGTACAGAACCCTAAAGATTCCAACAACAACAACAAAAATGTTAGAACTGATAAATGAATTCAGTAAAGTAGCAGGATACAAAATAAATATTCAGATATCAGTGACATTTTTATACACCAATGATGAACTTTTGGAAAGAGAAATTAAGAAAACAATCCCACTTAAAATTGTATCGAAAACTATAAAATACCTGGGGATCAAATTAACCAAGGAAGTAAAAGACCTGTTCTCAGAAAATTATGTCATTGAACAAAGAAATTGAAGATGATACAAATAAGTGGAAGCATATACTGCACTCATGAGTAGAAAAAAATCATCATTAAAATGGCCAAACTACCCAAAGCAATCTATAGATTCACAGCAATCTCTATCAAAATACCAATGGCACTTTTCAGAGAACTAGAACAAATAATCTTAAAATTTATATGGAACCATAAAAGACCCTGAATAGCCATGGTAATCTTGAGAAAGAAGAACAAAATTGGAGGTATCACATTACCTGATATCAAACTATACCAGAAGGCTACAATAATCAAAACAGTATGATACTGGCATAAAAACAGATACATTGATCAATGGAACTGAATAGAGAGCCCAGAAATAAATCCACACCTATACGCTCACTTAATATATGACGAGGGAGGTAAGAATATACAATGGTGTAAAGACAGTACCTTCAATAAATGATGTTGGGAAAATGGACAGATGCGTGAAAAACAAAAAAACTTCTAGTAGAAAACATGGGCATTAAACTCTCTGATATTACTAACGGTAATTTCTTTTCAAATATATATCCCTAGAGTAGGAAAACAAAAGAAAAAATAAACAAATGAGACTACATCAAGCTAAAGTGGTTATAGAGGGAAAGTACTTCAACTTAATAAAGACCATATATTACAAACCCTCAGATAATATCACGCTTAATGGTGATAAACTAACTGCCTTTTGTCTAGGATCTTGAACAAGATAAGGCTGTCCACTATCTCAACTCTAATTCAATAGAGTGTTGGAAGTCCTCTCTAGAGCAAACAGGCAAGGGAAATAGATAAAAGGCATCTAAATTGGGAACGAAAAGTTAAATTGTCACTTTTGTAGATGGTGTGATTCTCTATATAGAAAACCTTAAAGACTCTGCTAAAAAAGTATTAGAAATGATAAACAAAGTTTCAGAATACATAACCAATGTACAAACATTTATAGCATTTATATGCACTAAGAATAAAATTTCAGAAAAATAAATTGAACAAAATTTTTTTTCTGTAAATTCAAGAAAAAGAATAAAATAAATAGCAATAAATTTAAGGAAGCATTTGAAGGACTTATACACTAAAAATGATGACATTATCAATAGATATTGAAGAAGACAAAAGAAATGGAAAGATATTTCATATTTATGGATTGGAAGGATCAACATAGTTAAAATTACCTCATTACCCAAAGCAATATACAGATTAATGCAATCCCCATCAAAATTCCAATGACATTTTTTAAAGAAAGAGAAAAAAAAATCATCAGATTTGTATAAATCACAAAAGACCTCAAATAGCCAAAGCAATCCTGAGAAAAAAGAATAAAGCTGGAGGTATCACATTCTACCTGACTTCAAATTATAATACAAATTAACATTAATCAAAACAGCATGATACTAGCAGAAAAACATAAACATAGACCAACAGAACAGAATTGAGAGCCAAAAAAATATAAAACGGAGAAAAGAAAGTCTCTTCAATAAACGATGCAGGAAAAAATTGGAAAGCCACATGAAAAAGAATGAAATTAGACTGTGATCTGTCACCATACACCAAAACAAACTCAAAATGGATCAAACACCTGACTATAAGACCTGAAACAATAAATTGCATTGAAGAGAACATAGGTATTAAATTTATGGACCTTGGATTTATAGAGGAATTTATAAATTTAACCTCAAAGGCAAGAAAAGTAAAAGCAAAAATAAATGAATGAGACTACATCAAACTAAAAAGCTTTCTAGCAAAGAAACCATCGAACAAACAAACTACAAAAAACAAAACAAAACAAAAAAAGAGGCAACCGACCTAATGGGAAAAGATAAAAGGATAATATCTGAAATATACAAAGAACTCACAGAACTCAACCATAAAAAACAAAACAAAACAAAAAATCCAATTAAAAATGGGCAGAAGACCTGAACAGACACTTCTCCAAAGAAGACATACAAACATCCAGCAGACATATAAAAAGATTCTCAACTTCACTAGCTATCAGGAAAATGCAAATTCAAAATACAATGAGATACTATCTCACACCTATTAGTATAGCTATAACCAACAAGACAAGTAATAACAAGTGTTGGAGAAGTTGTGGGGGAAAGAAACCTTCATACACTGCAGGTAAGAATATAAATACATATAGCCACTATGAAAAATAGTATGGAAGTTCTTCAAAAACTAAGAATAGAATTACCATATGACCCAGGAAACCCTCTTCTGGGTACCTACCTCCAAAATTTGAAAACATTTATGTGTATAGATACATGAATTCCGATGTTCATAACAGCCATTATACATGGTGGCCAAAATATGGAAACTACCAACATGTCCTTCGATAGATAATTGGATAAAGAAGATGCAGTACATATATACATTGGATATTATTTAGCCATAAGAAAAGATAAAATACTGCCATTTGTAACAAGATAGATGGATCTTAAGATTATCATGCTAAGTGGAAAATGTCAGACAAAAAGTTGAGAACTCTAAGATTTCATTCATATGTGGGATATAAAGCTGAAAGCAACAAACGGACAAGACAAACAGAGACTCTTGTACACAGACAACAGTTTACTTTATACCATATAGAAAGGGGAAGGAGATGGATAACGGTAAACGGGTTCAAATATAAGGTGACAGAAGAAATTTAACTTTAGGTGGTGCACACATAATGCAATATTATACACATGACGTATTATTGAATTGTACACTTGAACAAATAATTTTATTAATCAATGTCACCCAAATAAATTTAATAAAATAAATAAACAAATGGTAAATGACAGATAGGGAGATGAGAGAGAGAGAGAGAGAGAGAGAGAGAGAGAGAAAGAGAGAGAGAGAGAGAATCCTGAATCCTGATTCTGGAAAACACGTAATGAGGAAGGAAGAGATACAATAAAGAAAGGAAATGTGAGAAACGTCTATCCCTGCCTACCAAGTAGACATGTCAGTGTTCAAATTGAGCCATAAGGTACTGCTGGTGATATAACATCTGTAACCCATTCCCAGGCACACACATAAGGGAATGGCCATCAAAGTCACAGATGTAGAGCAGAGAACAGAAGAATGACATAATCTTATGGTTGTGCAAATCAGTTACATAGAAATGAGACCGATTTCTCTGCCAGATAAACACTGCCTGCGAAATATTGAGGAACAGGAACATGAACATTTGAGAAGAACATTTGAAGTATCACTGAAAGGACTTTTTCAACCTCAGCCATGACATTGTTTTTTGATGGTCAACATGGTAAAGAGTGGAACTGTGGTTAAAGACAGATACTCAACTATGTATACAAATAATTTTGAAAACGTCATACGTAATGCATTATTTCATTCTGTAATATTTAGTTTAGCATTCAAATTAAGTAAATGGTAAAATTAGAAAAAAAATATTTCTTAAATGTGAAGATCATAATGCCATAAACTGATCATTAGTCTGAGACAAAAAGACATTGACAATGAAAACTGCAGAAGATATATGGGAATAAAATTAAATGTGGAATAATTTCTTGCAATTTAGGACATTTTATTAGAACTTAGCTATGAAACTGTTACTAGATTAAAATTTTCTTTTAGGTATGGTTTAATTTATTTTTACTCTCTAAATCTTATTTTTAGTGACTTTTTTAGGGTGAAGGAACTGACTCAAAATATTGTGTATCTGTATACTGATTTTTCTTGATGAAATATACTCCTGTTTTAGAAAAATCCAATTTAATTATATACATGCATATTTCAATGTAAGGAAAAGCCAATGTAATAAAATGCAAAATAATAAAGTGGATAATTAGTAATAAAAAAGTTGTAAGTATACATAAAACAATTCTGCTGCATAAGAAAGTACCATGGTTATCAAGGAATTCTCCTACAATTGAGTTACAAGCTGAACTAGCCTACTTTTCTTTTTCTGAAAACCATTTTTATTTGAAGGAATAACTGAAAACTATTTAAATACAGATGTTTGCAGTCTTTTGTTTTTTCGAAAACAACCTGAGTGTCTTTTGAAATAAAATAACTGACAGTATTTTTTGTCAATGATAAAATTTGACCTGTCAAGTAAAAAATTAGAAATTTGGAAAACTTTTTCTGCTATATGAGTCTGACAGTCTATCAATAATTAAAGAATCATTTGATCATATTTGGTGGTGATAGTAATGAATGTGATTTTGGGTGGGTATTTTAGTATAAAACGTCAAATCTACAGACTAGTGAACCATTATTGTACAAATGACTGATGAATAATGTTATGAAACCTGCAAGGGTTAAAAGATCTACTCAAAGCATAACACAGAGCTATTGGTTTGATTGAATATAATAGAGAGTATTTACTGATATAGTTTTAGTTTCCATGTATCAACTGACAAGGCCCAAAATAGACCTTTCCCCTCATGCTTGCACCTGCTGACATGCCACATACAGACTCTCTCTTTTTTCCCCTAGTCAGTTTACTGTTTTTTGTTTCATAGATTAGCTAAGATTAGCTAGAAACAGATAAGCATTTCATGTTCAGAGACTTTCCCTAATTGCACACCCCCAACTGTAAATCACCCCACTTGTAATTTTTCTGCCCCTCCCAATAAAAGTCTAAGGAAAAAACCACTGTATGGAGACATTTTAATCTTCAGATATAGGTTTCTCTTCCTATTGCAATTAGCTTCAATGAAATAAATCTACTTATTTGTCTAGTTTTTTTTTTTTCCTTTGACAGAACTGTTAGAAGCTGCTATTTATACAGTCTTGGTGTACATAAAAAAATATCCATAATTATCTTAAAAATCTATTAAAATATCCCTATCTTTTATAAGCACAAACCTGTGTGAGATACACTTTTCCCCATATTTCAGCCAAAGCAACATATCACACAATAGATTGATTGTAGAGCACATATGAAAACACAGCTATCTTAAATTAAGACATTAAACAGATTTGCAAAAATGCAAAACAAAGCCACTCTTCTCGTTACTTTTTCTTGATAAATAGTACTTTTACATAAAAAAGTGTATTATTCTTAATGCATTAAGCATTTATTATTGCTATCTTAAAATATAATAAATTAATACTTTAAAAATCTGTTTTATAATTTCTAATATAGTAGATATTGATAGACTATAGTAACACTGAGATTAAAATGTTTGAGAATTTCTTCTCTGGACCTATGAAACATAATCCTTGAGGCTTGATGCTGTTCTAGGTGTCACTGGACAGATGAGCATATTCTTGTCAACATTACGAGGAAGAATTTACGGACAGACAGGGAAGGTGATGAAGCAACAGCTCAAGTTTATTGGAAACAAAAGTACATTCTTAAAAGTGAAAGTACACTCTCAGACAGGAGAGTGGGCAGGTTCGGGAGGAGCTGCCCTATCTTGTTCTAGGTTTGGGAGTTTTACCTATTGATCTAAGGAATGAAATATTCATGATCTTGGGTGGTCTCTTATAGAAAGAAAGTGATTTCTCTTGGAATCAGAAAGACACCCCTTTTCTTGCCATGTTTGAGTTTTTTGGAACAGTCATGGCATCAGATGCATAATGAGTACAGTGTTAACTGCAATGCTAATTTATTATAATAGCTGTATAATGATGAAAGAATTAGGCCAAAGGTGAAAGGGGGCCTAAGATGCACGTGTTTCTTTATTGAAAGACCACCTGTGTCTCTGGAAATGATGTGGGCTTCGAGCTCCTCTAAGGTCCTATTAGGTCTCATGGC
>NW_011888844.1:952635-980513 GCF_000151845.1 Pteropus vampyrus | reverse complement strand
TTAAAATATATATACAGAGAGAGAGAGAGAGAGAGGAAGAGAGAGAGAGAAAGAGCAAGATAGAGAACGATGGACCTGGGAGGAAAAAAAAGTAAAAAATATACATATATTAGTATTTATTGAAAAAAATCTGCATTTAAGTTGATTCATGCAGTTTAAACTCATATTGTTCAAAGGTCAACTATATATTTTGAGTAGATAGTAGTAAAACTGATAACAGTAAAAATATTATCTTATAATCAAAAAATAGTCGTAAATATATTTTATTTCTAATTGTTGATATTCCAAGTTTTATTGGTAAAATTGACATAGTATTTTATAAATTTAATGATTTGTTGTATGTATATATTGTGAAATGATTACCATGACACATTTAGTTAACATCTATTCCTGCACATACTGAAAAAAAAAATAAAAAGTCCTTCATGGTAAGAACTTTTAAGAGCTCTCTTAGCAACTTTCAAACACAGAAACACTTATTGTTAATAGGACGTCAGAAGCAAGGTAGTGTGAGGAATATCCCCTGATCTCTCCCTTTGAAATTACAACAAACCAAATACCTAAAATCTAACAGACAACATCCAGCTTGCACACAACCATGTCTGAGAGAACTGTGCATCAGAGCATCTGAAAGTGGGTGAATCGCACTAAAAATGGAGGAGAAAATGGCAAGAGGAACAAAGACAGGTGCCGTGAAATGCAGCCCAGAGCTCCCTGCAGGATGAAAGAGAAGGGGGAATTATGTGGCAGGGTGTTTTAAATTCTTCAAAGCCCCGACAGTCCTGCCTGAGTGATCAGCATATTCCACACAACAGAGTTCAGTAAACAGGGCTGAGAATAAGGCAGAGACAGACTACAGAGAGGGGACAGCTGTGTGATAACATTTAGCATTGCTGGCAGGAAGCCGACTTATGGAGCCAGTCCGCCTCTGAGTACCCTTCCAGATCTCATTATCTAGTACCCTTCCAAGGTAACAGCAGAGCCCAGCAATGCATCTGCCTATTGGGGCAGAACTAGGACTTCAGGGGCTTTTCAGAGACTGAGACTCCCATCAACCTTTACATTCTCCAATGGGTTTGGAGCCCTGGGACTGAGGCAATCCTAGGACCGAGACATTCATCTCCCCAGGAAACATGGGGTATTTTTAGTCCCAAAGCAGAGATCTAGGGGCTTGGGCAGTTCAGGAATACTTTATCAAAGAGATTGAAACTTTAAAAAAGAACCAAATAGAATGTCTGGACCTGAAGAACTCAATAAGATAGATGAAAAATAAAATAGCAAGCTTAAGAAATAGAACTGACCAGATGGAGGGAAGAATTAGTAATATCAAAGACAGAAATTTGGAAATGACACAGATGGAAAAAGAGCCTTGAGAATAAAACAAATATGAAAGGACTTTACAAGAACTATCTGACACCATCAGAAAGAACAATATAAGAATAATGTGTATACCAGAAGGAGAAGAGAAGGAGAAGGAAACAGAGAGCCTATTTAAACAAATAGTGAATGAGAACTTTCCCAAACTATAAAAACACTGGATCCTCGAATCCAAGAAGCAAACAGAACATGTAATTCAAGTTCTTACAAATATACAAACTTCCTAGACTAAATCATGAAGAACTGGAAAATCTAAATAGAAAAATTAATATTATAGAAGTTAAAAGAATCATTAAAATCCTCCTAAAAAGTTAAAGTCCAGGACCAGATATCCTACCAAACATTCCAAGAAGATTTAATACCAACTTTTTAATTTAATACCAAGTTTTTCTTCTAAAACTTTTCCAAAAAAATTGAAGATACAGTACTTCCTTATTTTATGATGCCAACATTACCCTGATACCAAAACCTGATAAAGTTCACACACACACACACACACACACACACACACACACACACACACACACACACACAAACTATAGACCAATATCTCTTATGAACACAGCTGCAAAACCTTAAATACTAGCAAATCGAATACAGCAATACATTAAAAAGATTATACACCTTGATCAAGTGGGCCTCATCCCAGGGGCACAAGGATGGTTTAACATGCACGATTCTATTAATATGATACGAAACATAAAATAAAGGATAAAAATCATATGATCATATTAATAGATGCAGAAAATGCATTTGACAAGATACAGCATTCATTTATGATCAAAACACTTAACGAAATTATTATAGAAGGAAAATACCTTAATATAATAAAAGCCATTTATAATAAACCCACAGCTAACATTATCCTTAATGGTGAAAAACTGAAAGTCTTCCCTCTATGATCAGGAGCAAGACATAGCTGTATGGTATCACCACTATTATTCAGCACAGTAATGGAGATACTAGCTAGAGCAATCAGGAAAGAGGAAAAAAAGATAAGGCAATGGGAATGAAGGAGTCGAATTGTCACTTTTTGAAAATGGCATTATTCTCTCTATAAAAACTCTAAAGAATCCTCCTAGAAAATATTAGAAATAGAGTAAATTTTCAAGATACAAAATAAATGTATAAAAATCTATAGCTTTTGTATACCCTAACATGAATTTTCAGAAAAAAAAAGATATTGAAAAAACAATTCATTTGGCAAGTGTAACAAAAAGAATAAAATACCTAGAAATAAACCTAACAAAGCATGTGAAGTACTTATACCTGGAAATTGTAAGATATTATTAAAATAAATGGAAGAAGACATGAAGAAATGGAAAGATGTGTTGTGTTTATGGATTGGAAGAATTGACATAGTTAAAATGACCTTATTACCCAAAACAATACACATATTTAATGCAATCCTCATCAAAATTCCAATGGCATTTTTTAAAGAAATAGAACAAAAAATCATCAGATGTGTATGGAAGAACAAAGACCCTGAATAGTCAAAGCAATCCTGAGAAAAAAGAACAAGTCCAGAGATATCCCTCTGCCTGACTTCAAATTATATTACAAAGTGAAAATAATCAAAACTGCATGCTACTGGCAGAAAAACAGACACACAGAACAGTGGAACAGAATTGAGATTCCAGAAATGAAACACCCTAAACGCGGTCAAATAATTCATGACAAAGAAGCCAAAAAACTTACACAGGAGAAAGGAAAGTCTCTTCAATAAATAGTGCAGGGAAAATTGGAAAGTCATGTGCAAAAGAATGAAACTAGACTGCTATGTGTCACTATATACCAAAATTAACTCAAATTGTCAAAGACTTAAATATAAGATCTGAAACAATAAATTGCATTGAAAAGAACATAGGTACTAAACTCATGGACCTTATATTTAGAGAGGATTTTATGAATTTGACCTCAAAGGCAAGGGAATATAAATAGCAAATATAAATGAATGGGCCTATCTCAAACTAAAAAGCTTCTGCACAGTAAAAGAAACCATCAACTTAACAAAGAGGCAACCAACTTAATGAGAGCAGATATTTGCACTCAATGCCTCCCTTAAGATATTAATATTCAAAATATATAAATAACTCATACAAATCAACAACAACAAAAAACAAACAATCCAATTAAAAAATGGGCAGAAGACCTGGACTGATACTTCTAAGAAGACATACAAATGGCCAACAGACATACAAAAAGATGCTCAACTTCTTTAGCTATTAGGGAAATGCAAATCAAAACCACAATAAGATATCACCTCACACCTGTAAGATGACTATTATCAACAAGACAAGTAATAACAAATATTGAAGAAGTTGTGGGAAAAGGGAACCTCATGCACTGCTAGTGAGAATTTAAATTGGTACAGCCGCTATGCAAAATAGAATGCAGGATCTTCAAACAAATCAGAGTAGAATTACCATATGACCCAGCAATCTTTGTTCTGGGTGTCTACCCAAAAAACTGTAAAACATTTATTTGTATAGGTATACACACCATGATTTTCATAACAGCATTATTCACAGTGGCCAAGACATGAAAACTACCAAAGTGTCCTTCAATAAATGATTGTATAACGATGCGATACATATATACAATGGAATATTATTCATCCATAAGAAAATATGAAATTCAGCCATTTTCAGCAACATGGATAGATCTTGCGATTATTATGCTAAAGAAAATAAGTCAGAAATAAGTCAGAAAAAGTTGAGAACCATATGATTTCACTTATATGTGGGATATAAAAACTGAAAGCAATAAACAAACATGCTAAACAGAGATTCATGAATACAGTGGATTAGTGGTTAGCAGAGAGAATTATTGGAGGTGGGATTTACATAGGCATAAAGAAGGTCAATTATATGGTGACAAAACAAAATTTAACTTTGGGTGGTGAACACACAATTTAATATACATATGATGTATTATTGAATTGTACACTTGAAAGCTATATGATTTTATTAACCAGTTTTACCCCAATAATTTTAATAAAAATCTTATTGTTAGATATAGTAATTATGTTGTATGTTATATTCTCAGAATTTATTTATCTTATACGTGGAAGTTGGTACCTTTTGAACACCTATATCCAATTGCCCCATTCCTGGCACCCACTCATCTGAAATTTGTTTCAATTAGATTTTTTTTTTTTATTTTGCATATAGGTGAGATCATACACTATTTGTTTTTCTCTGTCTGACCTATTTCATTTAGTATAATGCCGTCATGGGGCTGTAGTCTCTATTCAGAAAAATTATTTCATTTTTCCAGCTATGTACTCAGAAATGAAATCTCCTGATCATATTGTAGTTCTATTTCTAATTTTTTTGACAAACTGTTATACTGTTTGCTATTGTGGATACACCAATATACATTTTCACCATTTTTTAAAAAATAAAATCAGAAACATTTACCAATTATTCATGAACTCTAATGGCTATTACTAGGAATCTTTACTATGTGCTAGGCTAACCACAGTGTATAAACTGATTTAATTTTTATAGAAAGAAATATATTATTATCACCTTTATTTACAGTTGTCTCTTAACTGATATAATGCAAATATTGGAGTTTTTATTCCTGAGTTTGAGTTGTTAAGCCACTTGCAATAATGTCTCTCCTCAGAGTTCATATACCTCATAGTGTGAAACAAGGAAAAAATGCACAAAACAGCTAAATAACAGATTTAATCTAAAATCTTTTCACTAAAATTATAGAGATAGATTCCAATAGACAGTTTATTAGGTAAGTTAAGAAGGGAGGCATTATCATCAAGCACTATGTAAATTTATTTTTAAAATTAATTTAGTATTATTCTGAGGTTATTTGGAATATTTTTTATATACAGAATAAATGCAAAAGTAAAATCTGAGTTGTTTGTCTACATTACTAATTATGAACTAGTATTAATACAACTAAAAGTAGAACTGTTGGCAGTGTGTTATGATGGAATATTTGTAGTTCAATAACTTAAGGTTTTAATCATTGCCGTCTCTAGTTGTATAATTTGCTTTTATCTGGGCCTCAGTTTTCCCATAGGTAAAATGGAAGTATCGACCAGATGAATATCAGTCTTCTCCAGTTTAAACATGTATATGATAGTCACTGGAAATAATTAATTTCATAGGAAATTGAAATCTGTTTGTCTAAAACTGAATGTTATTTTTCCTACTCCTTCACCTGAAATTGTCCTTCCCATTATATTCTATGACTCAAAGAAACTGTCTCTCTCATCTTTTACATCTAAGTAATCACTGTGCCCTAATGGTTCTAAATTCATACAATTTTTTGAATCTATCCTTAAAATGATTGCCCTATTTCAAACCCTCTTTATCACTCTTTTGGATTATTACATTAGCTTTATAACTATTCCTTCTATATGCACTCTTGACCCCTTTCTATATGTTCACATTGCCGCTGGGGTGATCTTTCTAAAGATTTTACAAATTTAACCAGATAACCTTCTTAATTAAACTTCAGCAATAGCTCCACATAGCCTGTGGAATAAAATTTAATGTCCATAGTATAGCATGCAAACTCTCCATGACCTATCTTGCATACCTCTTAAAGGCTAATCTCTTTCATCTTCTTGAGGTATTTATTTTGAAATTACTGACTGTAATGTAAGCTATATGAAGACAAGAACCCTTCTGTTCCCTATTAATCCTTTGTACATAGATTAATGTTTTGTATTAAGTAGTGGTTCAATATTTATTGACTGTATGAATTATTTTCTATCTCTCCTACATTATCAATCACTTTCCCTCTATAGGGCATTCACACCAGTATACAAATGAATCCCATTATCTCCCATTATTCAAAAAACTTTCAATTGACACAACACTACTCTTCTGTCATTCCTGCATTATATTATTTTAAAAAGTATTTTACAAGTATTTTAACCACTCTCTAATTTTCTATATAACTCTTCATTCTGACTCCATTTGTATCATTTTACCAAAACTATCCTCATCAACGTCATTAACAGACTCCTCATTGCCAAATGTTTTCATATTATTTGACCTTACAGTGTTTAACAAAATTTTCCTTTTAAAAACATTTATTAATTTTTTTGAGATAACACATTTCTAAGTTTTATTTTATTTGACTCCTCCTCTTCTTATACTAAACTTCTAAATATTGCTGATGGTCAGGACCCAACACTAGAATCTCTTAACTTCACTTTCTATAATTTATTCATGGATGATGTCATCAATTGCCATTACTTTAAAAGTTATTGATACACTGATAGCTTTCAAATTTTGTTTTCAGCTCAGTCTTCTGAAAACAAAATTTATACATGTAACTATTTGTCAACTCAATATTTACCATTGGGTTTGTCAACCTAAAAGTGGATTTTTGTTTCCAGTTCTTCAAAATATACCCTAATTCATGTTTCATTTCACAAAGCAAAAAAAAAACAAAAACAAAAAACCTAAACCATGATCATTTTTGTAATATCAACTCTTATCACAGTGTCTGGCACTATGTCATATACACAACAATATTTAGGTGAACTAAAATTAATGTTTGTGGTATGTGTTATTTACTGAGCTATATTTAAATTTTTTGAACTTAAGAAAAGCCAAAATATATTTTAGAAGATTATCGAACTCAACCGTCATTTGCAAGTCTACATGTAACCTATTTTGTGGAATATTTATTCCACATGCCCCTTATTCATTAATACTGAAGTCACTAAAATGTAATATTGTCATACCTGCATGATTATTTAGGGTTTTTTTTGTATCTTTTTTTGAAACGAAATATCTAATTTTTCTAAAGCTGCCAATTTAAAACTGAGGTTTGTATTTGGTTAAAAATTACAAATTAAAATTTTTAGAGAATATAAGGCATATGCAAGTATTAAACACATTAAGACATTTTTTTAGAGTATAACTGTTTATAGTGTGTATAAATCATTACAATTCATATGTCACACACCACTTTTAATCTTTATTTCTTAAGAATTAAGAAATACTAATGTAATTAATTTTTTCCCAACCAAAATTAGCTTTAAAAATGAGAATCAAGCTCTAGTGATTTAATATACAATTCTTAAAGGGCTCATGTGGACTCTTAATGGCCAGCCCGTGAGAGCCCAGCAGAAGCAGCAGACTGAAACACCTAGTCTTTTCGTGAAAATGGCTTATTTGCTTATTTTAATATCTCCTGCCTGAGGGGAAGTCTTCTAATTTAACGCACATCAAGGGGCCAACTACAATACTCTCCAGAGACTAAGGAGCGCTGTGAGAACTAATTTTTATGGTCTCCCTCTGCCTTGCTCTATGTCACTGGTATCTCCTGGAAAGGAACTTGTGCTCAAATCTGATGCTTCAATATGGGGGATTGCTGCCCAAAGGATGTCATTTGATTGCTTGTCTCTAGTGGCCAGTGAGGCTCATATTTATCTGTTCCACAGAACTATAATAACAACAAAAGCACTTCTTAACAAGCGATCATCCAGGACACAATGCAGAAGCCGCAGACTGAAACACCTATTTTTTCCACGAAAAAAAACCCTTTTTACTTATCTTAATAGATTAGAGCTGAGAGGCAGACTTCTAATTAAAAAACAAAACAAAACAAAACAACACACACACACACACACACACACACACACACACACTAGGGCTGGACTGTAATACTCTTCAGAGTCAATGGACTCCATGTAAGTACTCTTCCTCTGCCTCATCCCAGGACAATGGTGTCTCTAACAGACAAGTTTGTGCATGCTTCTGGCATGTTGGCTTTTGTGGCTGTTAGCTGGAGGACATATTGCTTGATAACCTGCTCCTGTTAGCGAGTGGAGCTTGTGTTTCTTTGTTCAATAAGATAATAGCAAACAACAGATCTTAACTGACTATCACAAAAAGGCTCAGGTGAAAATAAGTTATTTATCTGATAAAAAGTTCAAAATAATAGTAATAAAAATGCTTACTAATGTCAAGAGAACAATGCATGAACATGGTGAGAATTTCACTATGAAGATAAAAAATATAAGAAAGTATTAAACAAATCACAGAGCTGAAGAATATAATACATGAGCTGAAAAATAGAATAGAGCAGTTCGACAACAGACTAGGTGAAATGGAAGAAAGGATCAGCAAAATCAGAGACAGGACACTGGAATTCATCAAATCAGTAGGGCAAAAAAGAAAAAAAGAAAAAGTAAATATAGTTTAAGGGACTTACAGGACTTCAAGCAGATCAATTATCAAATTATAAGTGTCCCCCCAAAAATAAGAATGTGGCAAAAAACTTATTCGAAGAAATAATGGCTGAAAACCTCCCAATATTTGAGATTGCAATAGTTGTAAAAGGGAGGGGGGGTGGGATTAATCACTTATAATCTAGTGTAAAGGTGATAAGACAAAAGTAGTAAAAATAACTATAAGAAAATAATGTATTATTGGATGCACAAGATACAATATGTAAATTGTGACATTAATAACTTTATATTATTTTATAAATAAAATTTCTTTTATTAAATATATTGGGTGACATCAGTTAATAAATTTATATAGATTTCAAGTGTATAATTCAATAATACGTTATATGTATATTGCATTATGTGTTCACCTCCCAAACTTAAATTTCTTTCTGTCACCATATATTTGATACCTTTTACCCTTATCTATCTCCCCGCTCCCCTTTTCTCTCTGATAACCACTAAATTGTTGTCTGTGTCAATGAGTTTCTGTATGTCTAATTTTTTTTGTTGCTTTCAGTTTTATATCCCATATATGAGTGAAATCATATGGTTCTCAACATTTTCTGTCTGACTTATTTCGTTTAGCATGGTAATCTCATGACCCATCAGTGTTGGCACAAATGGCTGTATTTTATCTCTTCTTATAACTAATATTCCATTGTATATATGTACCACATCTTTATCCAATCATCTGTTGAAGGACATTTCGGTTGTTTCCATGTCTTAGCCACCATGAATAATGCTGCAACATCGGGGTGCATATATCATTACAAATAAATGTTTTTAAATATTTAGGAAAGATACCAGAAGAAATATTGCTGGTCATATGGTAATTCTACTCTTAATTTTTGAGGATACTCCAACTGTTTTTCATAGTGGCTATACCAATTTAAATTCCCACCAGCAGTGTATGGGGGTTCCTTTTTCCCCACGACCTCTCTAACACTTGTTATTACTTCTCCTGTTGGTAATGGCCATTCTAACAGGTATGAGATGGTATCTCATTGGGGTTTCGATTTACATTTCCCTAACAGCTAGTAAAATTATGCATCTTTTCATATGTCGGTTGGCCATTTTTATGTCTTCTTGGGAGACGTGTCTGTTCAGGTCTTTGCCCATTTTTAATTAAATCACTTTCTTTTTTTGTTTTTTTGTTGTTGTTGTTGTTGATCAGTTGTATGAGATCTTTGTATATTTATTAGCTCCTTATTGGAGGTGTTGTTTGCAAATATCTTCTCCGATTTAGTTCATTTTCTCTTTGTTTTGTTGATGATTTCTTTTGCTGAGCAGAAGCTTTTTAATTTGATATAGTTGTATTCATTTATTTTCGCTTCAATTTTTTTTTTTTTTTTTTTTTTTGCCTTTTAGATCAAACTTATTAAATCCTCTCTAAATCCAAGGTCCACCAGTTTGGTACATATGTTTTCTTTTATGCAGTTTATTTTTTCAGGTCTTATATTTAGGTCTTTGATCCATTTTGAGTTAGTTTTGGTGTATGGTGACAGATAGCAGCCTAGTGTTATTATTATTATTATTATTTGCATCTAGCTTTTCCATTTTCCCAACACCATTAATTGAAGATTTTTTTTCTCCATTGTATGTTTTGTCTCTTTTTGTCAAAAATTACTTGCTCATGTAAATGGGTTTAATTTCTGGGCTCTTAATTCTATTTAATCAGTCTGTGTCTGTTTCCTCACCAATTCCATTCCATTTTGATATTGTTGCTTTGTAGTATAATTTGAAGTCTGGACTGTGATACCGCTGGTCTTGTTTTTTTGTTGTTGTTTTTGTTTGTTTGTTTGTTTGTTTTTCCCCTCAGGATTGCTTTGGCTATTTGAGGTCTTTTGTGATTCCATACAAATCTGATCGTTTTTGTTCTATTTTTATTTTAAAAAATGGCACTGGGATTTTGATGGGGATTGCACTAAGTCTGTATATCGCTTCAGGTAATATGGACATTTTAACTATGTTGATTCTTTCAATTCATGAACACAAAATATCTTTCCATTTCTTTGTGTCTTCTTTAATTTGTTTAGCATTTTTTTTTTAGTTTTCAGCATATAGACAACCATGTGATCTGCAAAAAGTGACAATTTGACTTCTTTATTCCCAATTTAGGTGCCTTTTCTTTTTATTTTCTACCTGATTGTTCTAGTTTTACCTTTCAACAGTATATTGAATAAGAGTGGTGAGAGCTAAAAACCTTTTGTTCTTTTGATATTTTTTCACCACTATGATATTAGCTGAGGGTTTGTCATCTATGTCCTTTATTATGTCAAGGTATTTTTTCTATACCCATTTTATAACGTGTTTTTATCATAAACGGATGTTGTATCTTATCAAATGCTCTTCTGCATCTATTGCTGTAATAAGATTTTTATTTTTTATTTTGTTTTTATTTTATTTTTTTATTTATGTTTTATTTTGTTTAAGTGGTGTATCTCATTGATCAATTTGCGTATGTTGAACCTTCTTTTTGCCTCTGGAATTAACCCCACTTGATTGTGATGTATAATCTTTTTAATGTATTGTTGTATTCGATTTGCTAGTATTTTGTTCAGGATTTGGGCATTTGTATTCACCAGAGATATTGTTGTATAGTTTTTGTTTTCTGTATGTGTTATCCTTACCAGGTATTGGTTTCAGGGCAATGTTGACCTCATAAAATGAGTTAGAGAGCATTGCTCCTCCTTCAACTTTTTGGAAAAATTTTGGGAAAAACAGGTATTAAATCATCTTTGAATGTTTGGTAGGATTTACTAGTGAAACCATCTGGTCCTGAACATTTACTTGTTGGGGAAGATTTTGATGATTGTTTCAATGTCCATACTGTCGATTGGTCTGTTTATATTTTCCAGTTTTTCTAGATTCAATCTAAGAAGGTTGCATATTTCTAAGAAATTGTTTATTTCTTCTAGGTTATTGAATTTTGTGGCATATATATTTTTTTCATAGTATTCTTGTGTAAGTCTTTTTATTTCTATGGTATCTGTCATAACTTCTCTTTTGTTTCTGAGTTTATTTGTGTCTTTTCTCTTTCTCGTAGTGAGTCTAGCCAGGGGTTTGTTAATTTCATTGATATTTACCAAAAAAAACCCAGCTCTTTGTTGCAATTTTTTTTGTTCTCAATTTTATTTAATTCTGCTCTAATTTTTATTATTTTCTTCCTTCTGCTAAATTTGGGCTTTATTTATTCTTCTTTTTCTAGTTTTTAAGCTGTAATGTTAGATTGTTTATTTGAGATTTTTCTTGTTTCTTGAGATAGGCCTGTGATAATATGAACTTTCCTTTTATTACCCCTTTTTGCTGTATCTCCAAAAATTTAATATATTGTATTTTTAATCTCATTTTTTTCTATGTATCTCTTGATCTCTTTTTTATTTCTTCTTTGGCCCAGTTCTTTTTTAGTAGCATGTTGTTAAATCTCCATATATTTGTTCTTTTCTGCTTTCTTTGAGCAGTTGATTTCCAGTTTCAAAGCATTGTAGTCGGAGAATATGTTTGGTATGATTTCAATCTTTTTTAATTTGTTGAGTCTAGTTTTGTGTCTCAACATATGGTTTATTCTTGAGAGTGTGCGATATTCAGTAAAGAAGAATGTGTAAGCTGCTGTTTGGGGATGAAAGGCTCTGTAAATGTCGATTATGTCCAATTGGTCTAATAAGTTATTCAAAATTAATATTTTCTCATTGATTTTCTGTTTGAATGATCTATCCATAGCTGAAAGTGGGCTATGTAGATCCTCTACTAATTGTGTTTTTGCCAGTTTTTCCCTTAGTTCAGTCAGTATTTGTTTTATATATTTTGGTGTATCATGATTTGGAGCATATGTATTGATAAGTATTAGGTTTTTTTGATGTATTGTTCCATTTATCATTAGGAATTGTTCCTTTATGTTCCTCATTACCCTTTTTTATCTATCTTAAAGTTTATTTTGTAAGATATAAGTATGACTACACATGCTATTTTCTGGATGCCATTTGCTTGGAGTATAATCGTTCACCCTTTCACTTTGAGTTTATATTTGTCCTTGCAGCTGAGTGTGTCTTTTGAAGGCAGCATATGGTTGGGTTTTATCTTTTAATCCAATTTGCCACTCTGTGTCTTTTTATTGGTGAGTTTAGTCCATTTACCTTTAGGGTGATTATTGAAATATAAGGTTTTCCTATAGCCATTTTATCTTTTGTTTTCTGGTAACTCTGTGCCTCCATTTTTTCATTGCTATTGTGTTCTGTCTATTATTTGAGTTTGGTCGTATTCTATGATTTTTTCCTCTGTTCCTACTTGTTTCACATTATATGTTTCAGTTCTGGATTTTTTAATGTGGTTAACATTAAGTTTATGTAAAAAAAGTTGCATATATATAGTAGTTTTGTGTGTGTGTGTGTGTGTGTGTGTGTGTGTGTGTGTCTTATCTTCATTCCCCTTTTCAGAGTTAAACATTTACGTCCTCCCTGTTTTTGTTTCTGTTTTGTTTTCTCAAGTTATCTCTATGCTATGAGTTTATTTGTAGGACTTTATCTTATTTAACTATTATGTAGTATTTAATTGTATAATACCCTGATCATAAAGGTTTGCAATTTTCTGTTTCTTTCTGTTAGTCATCTTTTTTATAGTTTCTTAATTTTTTTAGCTTTTTGTTTCAGGTAGCATGACCTCCGTCAATATATCCTGTAATGCAAGTTTTGTGATGGAAAATTCTCTCAGCTTCTGTATATCTGAAAGGTCTTTATATCTTTTCTGACTTAAAAGATAACTTTGCTGGACATATTATTCTTGGCTGGTAATTTTTTCTCTTTCAATATTTTGGATACTTGATTGTACTTTCTCCTAGCTTGTAGAATTTCTGCTTAAAAATATGATTATAATCTAAAGAGTTTTCTTTTATAGGTTATGGTTGGGTTTTCATATATCTTTACCTGAAACAAAAAGCTAAAAAAATTAAGAAACTATAAATAAGATGACTAACAGAAAGAAACAGAAAATTGCAAACCTTTATGATCAGGGTATTATACAATTAAATACTACATAATAGTTAAATAAGATAAAGTCCTACAAATAAACTCATAGCATAGCAGAAAAGCATAGCAAAAAAAGAACAAATATATGGAGATTTAACAGAAACAGAAAATTGCAAACCTTTATATCTTCTTTTCCTTAGCACACTTTATAATTCTTTCTTTGCCATTGATTTTTGATAATTTTAATATAATGTGTCCTGGAGAAAGCCTTTTGGAATCAGATAATTAGGTGTTCCACTTACTTCTTAGATTTAAGGATCCATTTTTTGCCCTTATGTTTAGGAAGTTCTCACAGATTGTTTTTAATGGGCTCTCTGTTCTCTTCTTCTTGTTTCCTTTTGGTATGCCCATTATTCTTATATTGTTTTTGTTGTTGTTGTTGTTGTTTTTGTTGTTGTTGTTTTTTTTTATGATGTCAGATAATTCTTGTAGAGTCTTTTTTTTTTTTGCCATGTATTTTTTTACTCTAAATTCTCTCTCTTCTTCCATCTGTGTCATTTCCATTTGGTCAGTTCCATTTCCTAAGCTCACAATTTTATTCTTTGTGATTTTTATTGAGTTTTTCAGCTCTAGAAGTACTATTTGGTTTATTTTTATAGTTTAAATCTCTTTGGTAATGTATTCCTATTATTTATTGATTTTGTTTCCATCTCTATTAAGCTGTTGATCAGAATTGTCTTGCATCTGGTTTTTTTTTTTTTTTTTCAGAGCTACTACCCTCATCAATTCTGTCATTTAAATTGGATATTTGATGCATTATATCTCTGCCTAGGCATTTATGGGAATGTACTCTGCTTTAAAAAATAATAATAAAATAAAAATTATATTTATAAAAATTATTAAGAGTGATTTCTCTTTAGCAGGCTGATTAAAATATTTTTTGTTTGTTTGTTTATTTGTTTGTTTGTTTTCCAATAGGTTGTGCACAAGCCTCCTGTGCTGCCCAGGTCTTATGAATCTCTGCTGCGTGGCAAGACAAAAAACCCTTTATTTTCTGGGGAGAAGTATGTCTTCTCTGTGACCATTTCATCCCATTTTCAGGATTCTACCACCATGGGAGAATGTGATGGACAATGGGGTTCTGAGCTTCTGAAGAGGCCCTGAAGTTTCGGTGCTGCCCTAGCAGCCAGATACAGTGTTGTGCTGCCTGAAGGGCCCCAGTGCCTTTACCCAAATCAGCATGGATAAGTGATTGTGGGGTGGATTGAGAGAGTCCACAGGTATGCCTGTGGCTGTTTTCCTTCCAGTAATGCTCATCGCCAGACTTTAGCTGTCTGGCCTCTGTACTCCACGCCTATCCCTAGATTAGCCACTGTGTGTGTCCTCTCAGTTGTTTCAGACTCCCTGCTCCGCATCTGGATACTTGGTTCTGCAGTTTTCCCTGGGGCCTGCTGCTAGCTCTGGGAATGTTCATGGAGATGAGCTCTAAGTAGGTAGAGGAGGTGGCCAGACTCTGTGACTTGGCCTTCTACCTGGCAATGACAGCTGTTAGAACATGGCTATAGCACCTATACATTTTTTTTCTCTGTCCTTGTCTCTGCCATCGTTGTATATGCGAATCCCTCAGGCAAGAATGCTCAGGGCTACAGAGAGTGCATATAACAACCTCATATTTTTCTCTCTCCCCTAGTCCCACAGAAAGCTCTGGGATGCATCTGTGACACCTGTTTCTACTCCTCTCCCTTTACTCTTACATTCCTTGCCTGATTTGCTCAGCTTCCAATGCTCTGATGTGCAAATCTCACAGATGTGTTTGTGTGTTAGTCTGGGTGTTTTTATGTTGGATTACAGCTATTCAATTTGTTTTAATTTCAAAGAGAGAGATCAAGAGGGCCCCTCACACTTAATATAAGATTTTTAAAAATATAAGCCTCATGCAAACCACAAAATAAACATAATATATCCATAAAAGACAAAGATAAATGAATATAAGCATATAACTACCAAGAATCATCAAAACAAAAGAAAGAGCAAAGGAAGCACAACACAGTAAGAAAATAACATGTCAACACATCTATACATGTCAATAATTATATTAAGTAAAAACAGACTAATTTCTCTAATCAAAAGACATACAGTGACTAAATAGATTTAAACAAAAAAAAGACCTAATTATATATTGCCAACAAGAGACTTACTTCAGCTTTCAGAACTCGAACAGCTCAAAAGTGAAGTAATAAAAAACACAGTATTCTATACAAGTGGAAAGCAAAAGGAAGCTGAGGTAGCTATAGCTATATTAGAAAAAAAAAGAATTTAAGACAAAGACTGTGTAACAGACAAAGAGGATATATGTGTACATATCTATGTACCCAACATAAGAACATCTAAATATATAAAACAAATATTACCAGAACTGAAGGTAAAAAACAAACATACAAAAATTATAGGAAACTTCAATACTCCACTTACATCTTCACATAGACTATGCAAAGAGAAAGTCAATAAGGAAAATTTGTACATAAATTACATAGTATGCAAGATGGAATTAACAGACATTTACAGATATCTCATTCAAAACTGTAAAAATACACATTCATCTCAAGTTCACATAAAACATTCTCCAGAATAGAGTATAAGCCACAAGAACAAGGTTAATAAGTTTCAGAAGATTAAAATTATATCAAACTTTTTCTGATCACAATTTTATGAAACTAGAAATCAATTAAATGAAAAGACTAGAAGTTTACAAATATTGGAAAATAAACAACATATTACTGAATAACGAATGGGTCAATGAAGTAATGAAAAGAAAAATTAAAAAATACACTGAGACAAATTAAAATGAAAATACAACACACAAAAATTTATGAGATGTGGCAAAGAAGTTTTAAGATGGATGGTCATAATGATAAATGCCTATATTAACAAGAAAAATCTTAAATAAACAATCTAACTTCATACCTTAAGAAACTAGAAAAAAAATACACAAAACCAATAGGTAGTAGAAGAAAGACTATAACAAAGATCAAAGCACAAATAAAATAGAGATGAAAAGGCAATATAAAAGATCATAATGATGATGGAAGGAAATTTAACTTTGGGTGGTCAACACATGATGAAATATACATATGATATATTATTAAATTGTATGCTTGAAATCTATATGATTTTATTAACCAGTGCCACCCCAAAATTTTAATTTAAAAAGTTAGAAAAATCAATGAAACTAAGGTCAATTTTTTAAGTAAATGAAACTGAGAAGCTGTTAACTAAATTCATAATGAAGAAAATAAGAGGGAACTCAAATAAATAAAAAAAAATAAAGAGAAAATATTGCTACTAATACCACACACACACACACACACACATACACACACACACACACACACACACACACACAAAACATAAAAGACTATTATGAATAATTGTATGTCAAAAAACTGAAAAACTTAAAGAAATGGGTAAAAGTAGAATCATACAGCTTACCAGAATCAATAATGAAGAAATAGAAAATCTAAACAATATGATTACTGCTAACAAGACTGAATCAGTAATCAAAAACGTCCCAACACACAAAAGTTTACAATCAGTTGGCTTTCTGGTAAATTCTACCAAATATTCATTCATTCATTCATTCATTCATTCATTCATTCATTCATTCATTCATCTATTTATTTATGTATTTATGCATTTATGTATTTATGTTTTTATGTATCTATCTATTTATTGATTGATTTTTATGATCTTTATTGTATACATATACCACCTCTTCTTTTTTATTCATACATTAAAATCCCCCAGGTTGCTTCTATATCTTGGCTATTGTAAATAATGCTACAATAAACATGTGGATTCACGTCCTGTTGAAGTAGTGTTTTGGGCTTATTCTGATATATATCCAGAAGTAGGATTACTGGGTCTTTTCTTTTATCTCTTGTTATAGCTTTTTTTTTTTTAAGTCTATTTTGCCTGGTGTAAGTATTGCTAGTCAAGCCTTTTTGTTTGTTCTTTTTTTTTCATTTTCATGAACTATCTTTTGCCATCTCTTTACTTTCAGTTTGTGTGTCTCTTTTGATCTGAAGTGAACCTCTTTAGGAAGCATATGTAAGGGTTGTATTTTCTCATTAATTCAGCCACCCTATCTTTTGATTGGAGCATTTAATCCTTTTCCACTTAAAGTAAGGATTGATATGTAATTATTGCCATTTTATTATTCATATTTTTATATGTACTTTTTCTTCTCCTTAAAGAAGTCCCTCCAACATTTCCTATAATACAAGCTTGGTGGCGATGAACTCCTTTAACATTTTTTTTTTTTTTTTTTGTCTGGGAAACTCTTTATCAGTCTTTTGATTCTAAGTGATAGTTTTACTGGGTAGAATAATCTTGGTTGTAGGTCCTGGCTTTTCATCACTTTGAACGTTTTGTGCCAATCCCTTCTGGTCGACAAAATTTCTATTGAGAAATCAGCTTCCTTGTAAGTAACTAACTACTTTTCTCATACTGCTTTTAAAAGCCTCTTTTTGTCTTTAACCTTTAACATTTTAATTATGATGTGTCTTGATGTGGGTCTCTTTGGGTTCATCTTGTTTGGGACTCTGCACTTCCTGGGCCTGCATGTCTATCTCCTTTACCAGGTTAGGAAAATTTTCCATCACTATTCCTTGAAATAGGCTTTCAATTCCTTGCTCTTTTTTCTCCTTCTGGTACCCCCATGATGTAAATATTTGTATGCTTGATGTTGCCCCAGAGGCCACTAAAACTATCCTCATTTTTTTTTAATTTATATTTTTGTTGCTGTCCTAATTGAGTGTTTTCTGCTACCTTATCTTCTAAACCACTGATTCAATCCTCCACTTCACCTAATCTACTGTGAATTTCTCCTAAGGTATTTTTCATTTCAGTTTTGTATTCTTCATTTCTGACTGTTTTTTAATGTTTTTAACTCCATTTTATGTTTTTTTATCTCTTTGTTAACATTCTTACTAAGTTCTTTTACTCTTCCCCTAAGTTCATTGAGCATCTTTATAACTCATGTTTTAAACTCTGCATCCATTAGATTCCTTGTTTCCAATTTTTTAGTTTTCTTTTTTTTTTCT
This sequence comes from Pteropus vampyrus, assembly GCF_000151845.1. Lineage (NCBI taxonomy): Eukaryota > Metazoa > Chordata > Mammalia > Chiroptera > Pteropodidae > Pteropus > Pteropus vampyrus. Next base: position 961,851 of record NW_011888844.1, on the reverse strand, counting down.
TTTTTCCTGGAGCTTTGTTCTTTTCTTTCATTTGGGACTTGTTTCTCTGTCTCCCAATTTTTGCCGCCTCCCTGTGTTTGTTTTTATATATTAAGTAGGGCTGCTTTTTTCCCCAGTATTAGTAGAGTATCCTTCTGTAGTAAGTGTCCTGTGAGGCACATTGACACAATCTTCCCTGGTCATCTGAGTTTGGTCTCCTGTTGTAGTTGAGCCTTGGTTTCTCTTTTCACAGCAGTAGGAGGAATTGATCCTCAGGCTATTTGGTTTTGAGGACTGGCCATGACTCCAGTGAAGGAACTCTTATGCAAGGCTTGATTCTATGAAGCAAGATTCACTTTAGCAGAGCTCTAATGTCTGCCAAGTCTGCCCTTTGGGTGTGTTGTCTTCAGATGAAGCCCTGAGTGGTGCCCAGGCTAGGTCCAAAGACAGCCACCAAGCATGCTGGCCCTGGGGCCTTCTGGGAGGCACCCCACTGTAGGCTAAGTTCAACCACAGCCTGTAACCTACCTAGAACAACCTGACAAGTGTCATCAAGCAATCCACAGATAGATGCCACCTGCACTTGGCTTGGGATGCCTTTTAAGTCCTAGTTGCAAATCAAGGTTGGCTGCACTAGTTCTAGGCTTGAGGCTACTCAGCAAGAGATATAGGCCACACTGAGGCTAGATACTTTTTGTTTGGGTTTTGTGAACCTTTAAAAAATTTTAGTAAATCTGCAGCATGAACCAAGACCAGCCATTTGTATGGAAAAGCCACTGGAGGTTGCTTGGGTGAGCCCACAGGTTGGGTGGAGCAGAGTCTCAAGGAATCATCAGAGTGGGGGCAACCAATGTTAGCCAGGTTGATGGAGACTCAGATATGGCAGCTGCCTATGTATGCATGCTGGGTTAGGGGGCAGACAAAAGAACAACGTCTTCTGCCAACATTTTTGTCTGGGAGAAAGCTGTTCTTCTAGCTCTCGCTCTGAAACCAAACAATTTAGTTCTTCCTCATATGTTCCTTGCACCTTTCAAGCCACCGCCCCAGTGCTAGAGCTTGGAGCAAGTGAGTCCATCAGCAAGTGGGTTTACATGGGGAGGGGGTCCTTCAGAGAAATGTCAGTGATTCCAGCTTTCTATCTCACTTAGCAACAATCTTTGTTGGTTTTCATATCTAGAAGTTGTAGGGACTTCCCTTTTCAGCACTATAACTCTGGACTGGTGTCAGGCTGGAATCCCTTGTTTCTTCAGAGAAACCTCCACAATTGAGATATTCTTCCCAATTCTCAACTGTCACACACAGGTATGGAACGAGCCTGTTCCATGTCTCAGCTCTCTTATCAGTCTCAAGGTGACCTTTTTTGGTATGTCCCCAGTTGTAGAACTTTTGTTTTGCTAGACTTCTGGCAATTCCCAATAGTGGTTGTTCTATAGTTTAGTTGTAATTTTGATGTGATCGTGACAGGAGGCAAGCAGAGCATTTCCCTACTCTGCCATCTTCACCGACCTTTCATGAAATTCTTATCAAAATACACAATGCAATAGACAGATGATATATTATTAAATTGTATACTTGAAACATATAATTTTATTAAACAATGTCACCCCAATAAATTTAATTTAAAAATTCAAAATTTTTGTTTACAGAAATAGAAAAAAAATATTCTAAAATATATGGAGCCACAAAAGTCCCTATAGCCAAAGTAATCCTGAGGAAAAAAAACATTGCCAGAGTGATGATGCTTTCTGAATTTAAATTTTACTATAAAACTATAGTAAATAAATCAGTATGGTATGGACATAAACCAATGGAATAAAATTTGTTGTCTAGAAATAAATTCCCACATATAATACCTGACAAGATATCATGGTCTACTAATGTTTGATAAGGGAGCTAAGAATACTCAATAAGGAAAGTAGTCTCTTCAATAAATGATGTGGGAAAAACTGAATACCCACATGTAGAAGAATAAAATTGAACTCTTAATTATATCACTCACAAAAATTTACTCAAAATTGCTTAAAGACAAACTTAAGACATGAAACTGTGAAACTCCTAAAATAAAACTTAAGACAAAAGCTCCTTGACATTGAGTTGGCTTTGGCAGCGATTTCCTGGATATGATATCCAAAGGGCAAACAACAAAGTCAAAAATAAATAAGTGGGACTATCGAACTAAAATGTTTTTTTTGTTTTTATTTTGGAAGATGAACACACAGTGCAATTTACAGATGATGCATTATTAAATTGTACAGCTGAACCCCAATAATTAATTAATTAATTAATGAGTCAATTAATTTATTTATTTAATACAATTATATAATTTTCACTGGTTAATACAATTATATAATTGGTTAATACAATTATATATATAATTGTTAATACAATTATACGATTTATAATGTACATTATAAGTTGACATCTATATATTCTATTGTATAATTACAACCCAGAGTCCACTTTCCTTCAGCTACCATATATTTAATCCCCTTTACCCACTTCGCCCTCCCTCAAACCCCCTAAATTGGACCCTCTTTACCCTGTCTACCTCTTCCTTCCTCCTCCGCCCCTACCCTTTGGTAACCACTAGTCCATTGTCCATGTCCCTGAGTCTCTGTTTATCTTGTTCATTTGTTGCTTTTAGTTTTATATGCCACGTATGAGTGATATCATGTGAGTTTCAACTTTTTCAGTCTGGCTTATTTCACTTAGCATGTAATTTATTTTTTAAATTTTATTTTATTATTAGTTTCAGATATATAGTATACTACCATATGATTTCACTTATATGCAAAATCTAAGGAACAAAAAGAACAGACTAATCAAAAGCAGACTAACAAATATAGAGGACAATCTGCTGATGACCAGAGGGAGTAGGGTTGGGGGGCTGAGAGAATGGGGTGAAGGGTTTAAGAAGTACAAATTAATAGTTGATAAATGAACCCCATATAATTTTATTAACCAATGTCACTCAATAAATTTAATTAAAAAAATTAAAAGTAAATAAAATGCTTCTGCACAATAAAATGAAAATCAACAAAATGAAAAGGCGCTCCGAAGAATTAGAGAAAATATCTGCAAAGGGATTAATATTCACAATATTTAAATAACATATGTAACTCATTTACCAAAAATGACAACCCAATTTATAAATGAGCAGAGGACTGAAAACACAGTTTTTCAGAAACACATTCAAATGGCTGATAGGTACATAAAAAAGTGCTCTACATTACTAATTATCAGGGAACTGAAAATCCAAATCCTGGTGAGATATCTTCTCATACCTGTTAAAATGTAGATTATTATGAAGACAAGAGAAAAGTGTTGACAGAGATGTAAAAAGAAAAAGGAAACTTGTACACTGTTGGTGGAATGTAAAATGGTACAGCCCCTATAGAAAATAGTATGTAGGTGCCTCAAAAAATTAAAAATACAACTACCATATATTTCAGCAATCCCACTTCTGGATATATATCCAAAAAAATTAAAATCAGGATGTTGCGGAGATATCTGCACTCCCATGTTTATTGCAGCATTACTCACAATAGCCAAGGCATGGAAACGATCTAAGTGTCTGTGCATGGACAAATGGATAAAGATTAATAGAATATTATTTATCCATGAGATAGTAGAAAATATTGCCATTTATGACAACTTGGATGAACATTGAGGAGATTATGCTAAATGAAATAAGTCAGAGAAAAACAAATGCTGTATGATATCACTTATAATTGGAATCTAAAACAGTCAAACTTAGAGAAACAAAGAACGGAACAGTGGTTACTGGGGTTAGAAGATATTGATCAAAGTATACAATCATTCAGCTAAGATTAACACATTTGTAAATGTAATAAACAGTATGATAATTATAACTACTAACACTGTACCATAAACTTTTCATCACAAGTGGTGTCAAAAGCATGGTGCTTTAAGGGGTCCTCTTGATCTCTCCTCTTGAAATTACAACAAATTGAACAGATACAATCCAACAGAAAACACCCAGCCTAAAACCCAAACATATTTGTGAGATCCGTGCATCAGAGCATCTCAAAGTGGGTGAATTGGGTGAGCAAGGGAGAAGGAAAGGGAGAGGAGCAGAGACAGGTACTATGGATGCAGCCTGGAGATCCCTGCAAGACTCAGGGAGAGAAAGAGAACTAGGTGGCAGTTGGCACTCTCCGTATCCCTGAGTATTCTGGCCTGAGTGATCAGCATATAATACAGTGGTGGCAGAACTCAGTGATCAGGGCAGAGACAAAATATAGAAGAGCGGCCACTGTGTTTTAGCAATCACCATTGCCAGGCAAAAGCTGAATTACAAATCCTGGCTGCCTCCCCCACCCTCCAAGAAATCATCTCCCCATATCTTCACAGAGCTAGCAGCAAGCTCCAGGAAAAACTACAGCAGCAAGTACCCCAGAAACTGAGGAGATACACACTGTCACTGGTCCCAATGATGGGCGAAGATATAGAGGTCAAGCAGTCGAAGCTTAGCAGTAAACATTACTGGAAGGAAAACAACCACAGGCTCACTGGCAGCCTATTCTAATCCACTCCACCCCTATACTTCCAGGCTGATTCAGGAGGAGGCACTGGGCACCTCATGCAGCACAAAACTGCATCTGGCTGCTGAGTCAGCACCTAGATTTCAGAGGCTCTTCAGAGACTCAAATCTCTATTGTCCATCACATTCTTCCATGAGTGTGGATCCCTGAGACTAAGACATTTGGTCACTGAGGAGGCACACATCTCCCCAGAGAATAAAGGGCATTTTATGACACATAGCAGAGATCCAAGAGGCTTGAGTGGTGTAGGAGGCTTATGTACAACCTACTAAAAAATAAAAGAAAAACCTTTTCTCCTTTTCTTATCAAACTGATAAAGAAAGATTATTATAAATAATAATATATATATATTTTTAAAGCAGAGTACAATTCTATAAATGCCTATGCAAAGAAATAATCCATCAAACACCATGAACAGCCAAGGTGTCAAGTCAGCTCAGAAAGAAAGTAAAAAAAATCACCAAAAAATAAACAAAGATATAGAAATATGCAATTTAAATAACAGAATTCAAGATTGCACATTTGAAAAAAACTCAGCAAGATGCAAGAAAATTCTGATAGGCAGTTCAATGAACTCAGAAACAAAATCAATGAACAAAAGGAATTCTTTGCTAAAGAGATTGAAACTCTAAAAAAAATAACCAAATAAAACTTCTGGACATGAAGGACTCAATAAAAGAGATGAAGAATGAAATAGCAAACTTAGGAAATAGAGCTGACTGGATGGGTGAAAAAATTAGTGATACTGAAGATAGAAATCTGGAAATGACACCAATGGAAGACGAGATTTGAGAGTGAAAAAATAAAAATAAAAGAACTCTACAAGAGCTATCTGACACCATCAGATGAAACAGTATAAGAATAATAGATATACCAGAAAGGAGAAAAGAGGGAGAAAGGAACAGATAGATTATTTGAACAAATGGTCAATGAGAATCTCTCAAATCTATTAAAAAAAATAAGCAACTGGATTCTCATATTCAAGAAGCAAACAGAACATCTAATTATCTCAATCCAAAAAGGCCTTCTCCAGGACACATTATATAAAATTGTCAAAAATTAATGACAAAAAAGAATTCCCAAGGCAGCCAAGGAACGAAGATGGTAACATATAATAAATCATCAATGAATTTTTCAGCAGAAATCTTATAAGCTAGGAGAGAGTAGAATCAAATATTCAAACTCTTAAAAGAAAGAAATTACCAGCCAAGAATAATATATCCAGCAAAGTTTTTCTTTAGATATGAAGGAGAAATGAAGACCTTTACAGACATACAGAAGCTGAGGAAATTCTTCGCCACAAGGCCCGCATTACGGGGAATACTGAAGTGGGTTATTCTACCTGAAACAAAAAGACAAATAGAAAAACAAAAACCCTATGAGTAAGATTAATAACAGACAGACAGAAACAGAAAATTGCAATATTCAGAACAGAATATTATATGTATATATTACATAATGATTAAAAGAGGTAAAATATTTTAAAAAGAGAAGGCAAGAACATTTTTATTTGAGGCCAAGCTATGAGAGAAAAATTTCAATGGGAATTGCCCACATGTTCTTGGAATCACAGTTCCTCTGGCCTAATGAAATCATTCCAGTTCTTTACCCTGGAAAATTTAGGCACCTGACCCATTAACACCACTGGGGATTTGCCGAGAGTTTGGGCAGGAGAGATCAAAATAATAATTCATGAAAATATAGATTTCTACCACTCTATGGACAAAGGGTATCTTTTTTGTGCTTCTTGAACCAGAAATAGAGTAGTTACTTTGAAGCAATCTCTGTCCAATTTTAGTTATCAGAGTGGCTTTGAGCCCAAGCTGGGAGATACCAAAAGAAAGAAAATATAGCCAAGGCTTTGCTTGTTCAGTAGAACCACAAGTCATCATTTTTTCTTTACCCATTCCATTGCTACCATTTAGTTTCATTCTTCAGAGACCTGTTCCATGAATTATTTCTAGGATTTATAGTCACCTTCAGAAGGAGAGATAGATGGGATTGTGTTTATTCCTTCTCAACTACAACTGGTAAATCTTTCTTTCTTCTTTAAGCCTCAGTTTCTCATCTTTTTAATTGTGATTGTAATTGTAAAGATTAATAGTTGTAAAGAAAATGTATTGGGTATCATAGCACATGGATCAAAGAATGTTTTATATTTATAAGATAATAATTATATTTTCCTCCTTTATAAGGCGAAGTGATTGAACTAGATTACCATTTCCTTTTTTTATCTTACTACTGTGAAATATGTATCTAGAAAAGTGCATTAAATATATATGTACGGTTAAAGCTAAAGAATGTTTTTAGTATATTTTATAGTATATGCCAATGAAGAAAATAGTACAATTAAATTAAAATGATTACTAATGAGCTATGCTTTTACAAACACAAGAAGAGATGTTCATTAATACATCAAAAGCTTTATTTAACAATGTTTATTTAGTACCTACTAAATACAAATCATTTTGCCAAGTGATAAGAATATAAAGGTAAAAAATAAGACACTAGTTCTGCCAAATTCTCACTTGCGGTTTGGTCTAATTTATTAAGATAAATTATCCATTTTTGAGACAGTTATCCAACTTCAAATGAGTCAGTAGCCCTCCAAATTTGCTTGAAAAAAGTTTTGGACTACTTAAATTCATATTTCTACTCTAACACTTGTAATTTAGAACTGGGGACAATTTTTTTTTCTCAGTTTCTTGATATTTAAAATGTGTTAATAACAAAGCAATTCCTATATCACAGGATTGATGTGAGAATTACATAAAATAATAAAAGGATTGAGTACATTTTAGCTCTTATTATTTTGAATTTTTTTTTGTGAATGTAAGCATTTATTTAGAGCTACACACCTTTTTTTGTATACTACTCCATTCTTTTAGAAATTTATGTGTACCTTTTTTTTCCATTTGTCTGTTACTAACATAAATAAAGTAAAAATGTATTATAAATGACAACACAGTTTATAGGGAACCTGATTAGAAAAACAAACAAAAATTTCCTGTTCTATGTTATCAATTGCATAAATTAATTAAGCTATTTGTTCTGCATTGTTACTGTACTACTATATTATGTTTAGTAAAAAGAGCTTTAAAACTTCTACTAGATAGATAACTTTGCAAATATTAAGTTATCTGAGTTTCTCAGTTTTTTTCCAACTTAAATTGTAATAATAATATCTACTTTGTAAGTTTATAGGGAATAATTCATTCAATAAATAGTTTTGAGAAGCTACTATGTGCCAGTATACTGTTGAACCCTAAATATATAAAACATATGGAGTCAATACTGTTCTGGATTATGTTCTAGAGAAGGGAGAGAAATTATAAAAACATAAAATGATATACAAATGTAAATCAAGTTTAGTGAATATAAAAAAAAAAGGATACGTGTAATGAGATAGCAAAACCTGGAGCAACTAGTTTGTATGGGAGCATAAAAAGTTATGTTTGAAAAATTGATATGTAAATTTAAATTAGATATGAGTAGTGACTGAATAAAAATGGTTTAAATATATAACAGAAGCATAAACTTTTATTTGGGAACACTGAAGCAGGAAAGAAATTGTCAGAAATTCACGGGTCAAAATAGCTAATGTGTACTTAGTAAGGAAAGGAGTGAAAATAATGTTAAAAATATAGTTAAAGGCTACTTGATCCACAGGGTCATATAGACCATTTTAAGGACTGCATGATGCAATGAGGTGTTTTAAATAAGAGACAGGCATGGCTATATGTATGTGTTTTTTTATGTGTGTTTTTTTTTAAATGTTTCTTTAGTTGTTCTTGGGTAGAACACATAAAGGAGAAAATGAAAAAGTTAGATGATTTATCAGACAGTCCAAAGCTTAGAAATTAGTAAATGAGAATTTTTTTTTTAAATAGTTAGTGATTGTGTCAATGGAGAGCAGACAGATTTATATATATATAGCTATGAATTGGAGGTAGAATCAAAATTAACTTGTGGTAAGATACAAGAAGTTTGGAACATAAAGATACAAAGATGACCTCTAGATTTCAGGTGAGCAAAACTGAGCAAATAGAAATGGGTACCTTTTTTTTAGAAGGTGTAATGATGAAAAAAAAATTGTAAAAAAAATATATAAATTATTTCAGATAGTTTCCATCACATAATAATCCAATAAATAATAACTATTTTTAAAAGTATTTTTTTTATTTTTTCAATTAAAGTTAACATTCGATATAATAGTTTCAGATGTAGAGCATAGTGGTTAGACTTATAAAGTTATACCCCTGACACCATAAATAGTTATTACAATATTATTGACTGTATTTCTTATGCTATATTTTACATTCCCATGAATATTTTGTAACTGCCAATATGAAATTCTTAATCCCATCACCTTTTTTACCTACCCCCAAATCCCCTCCCACGTGGCAACCATAAGTTTGTTATCCGTATTGATGAGTTCGTTTCTAATTTATTCATTTATTCTGTTCTTTAGATTCCACATATAAATGAAATCAAATGGTATTCGTCTTTATCTGTCTAGTTTGTTTCACTTAGTAATAGTCCATTGTGTGTGTGCACGTGTGTGTATTACTTGGTCATAAAAAGAATGAAATCTTATTATTTGCGACAGCATAGATGGACCTGGAAGGTATTATGCTAAGTGAAATAAGCTAGACAGATAAATATTTTATAT
>NW_011888844.1:908936-952490 GCF_000151845.1 Pteropus vampyrus | reverse complement strand
TATCCAATCATCTATTGATGGACACTTGAGTTACTTTCATATCATGGCTATTGTAAACGATGCTACAATAAATAGGGATGCATATATACTTTCAAATTTGTGTTTTGGATTTCTTTAGATAAATACTCAGAAGTGCGTTGCTGGGTTATATGGTTGTTCTATTTTTAATTTTAGAGAAACCTCCATACTGTTTTCATAGTAGCTGAACCAATTTACAATCCAAGCAACAGTGCACGAGAGTTTCCTTTTCTCCACATCCTTGCCAACATATGTTGTTTGTTGATTTATTTATAACAGCCATTGTAACAAGTGTGAGTCAATAAAATTATAGCTATCGTATTGTTCATTAATTTATTCATTCATTGTACAAATATGCCTTGACCTTCATTTGTGAAAGACAATTTGATAAACTCTGGATATATAAAAATAAACAGTGTTGACTGGTTTTCAGCATTTCTATTGCTTACAATATATTATCTAGTTAAAATACCTAGTTCATTTCCTTTTGCACTTATTGACAATAATCATAATATTTTACATTAGTGTAGTACTTTATACTTACAGAGCATATTCATATAACCTTCTCAGTATAAATTTAAATATGCTTATTGATTGAAAGTGACCAATTCAAAAATTAATATTTTCTATTCTTTCCTACCATCAGTTCATATCAGTTGGTATATATAATCATGTAACTTCTCAATTGTCAGTTTAACAGTAACACTGTGTACTTCATGAAAGTAATGTACATCTTGGTAACAGTCCTCAGATAATTTTAGTGTGGTTGTTTATGTCACAGTGCACCTATATATATTTTAAATAACCTGTGTGTGAAAGAAAAAGTATGAAACTAAGACTCTCCTGCAAAATGTATCTCCAAGATGTCAGGATTAAACAAGGCATGTATCCAATTTATTTGGAATACAAAATCAGTGAACAAAAATCACTTTTCTGTATTTACTAACAATGAACACAAAAACTGAAACTGAAAAAAATATTGGATATAGAGTAACGTCAGAAGCATGGTGGCATGAGGGATCTCCCTGGATTTCTCCCCTTGAAATAACAACAAGCTGAACATGAACCACTCAACAAATAACACTCAACCTGCACATCTGAGAGGTTTGTGCATCAGAGCATCAGAAAGTCGGGATTACACGATTCTGGGGATAGATTAGGCAAACAAAGGAGCTTTCATATGCAGCTGAGACTATCTGCAGAAAGAGAGAGAGGGGAAATTTCATGGCTGGTTCTCTCAACAGGGCTGCCTGAATTGTCAGTGTGTTCCACATAGCAGAACCCAGGGAAGAAAATGAGCGGGGACTGAGTGTGGAGGGGTGACAGCTGTGTCTTAGAAGATGCCCTTAGCAAGCAAGAGGTTGAGTCACAGAGCCTGGCTGGGGCCCTACCCACCACAGACCCAGAGATGCCCTCCCTCTACCCCATATCCTCTCAGAGCTAGAAATGCCAAGCCCCAGGGGAAATTGTACAACTAGAACTGAAAAATACACTTTAGTCAATACTAGAGACAAGTCCAGTGATAACAAAGCAAGACAGTTGAAATCTGTGAGATAGCACTATGGGAGAGAAAGCAGACACATACAGCCAGGCCTTTCCCAATTAACCCTACAACCACCCAATCAGGCTGAGTCAGAAAGAAGCAGCAGAACATTGCATCTGACTGTTGGGGGCATTAACAGGACTTAAAGACCTCTTCAGAGACTCAAACTCCCCTATTGCCCATCACACCCTTTCACCGAGGTGAAACCCTGGGACTGAGGGACCTGATATCAAAGGAGGCACATACTAGAGAGGAAAGACCATTTTTAGCCCTAGTGCAGAGATCCAAGAGGCTTGGTCACCATCTACCGGAAATCGAAGGAAAATCCTCCTCTTACCAACCTACTAAAGAGAAATAACTATATAATAAATTAAAACAACAACAACAACAACAACAAAAACAACAAAAACAAGCAGAGTACACTAACATTAATGCTCAGGTAGAGAAATCATTCATCAAACACCATGAACAACCAAAGTGGCAAGGCAGCTCAGAAAAAAAGGGAAAATCTCAAGAAAATAAGCTTATAGATATAGAAATATGTGATTTAAACAACAGAGAATTCAAGATTTCACTTCTGAAAATCTCAACAAGATGCCAGAAAATTCTGAACAATAATTCTAAGAAATAAAAATAAATAAAAACAAAATCAGCACTTTAGGAAGGAGATTGGAACCCTAAAGAGAGAAACAAAAAGAACTTATAGAGTTGAAGAATACATTAAAAGAGATGAAGAATAAAATAACAAGCTTAGGAGATAGAGCTGACCATCTAGAGGAAAGAATCAGTGATTTTGAAGACAGAAATCTGGAAATGACACAGAAGGAAAAAAAGAGACTCCAGAATAAAATAATAAATAAATAACTACAAGAACTATCTGACAACATCAGGAAAAGCTACATAAGAATAATGAATACATCAGAAGGAGAAGAGAGGGAGAAGAGAACACAGAGCCTATTCAAATAGTCGATGAGAATTTCGCAAATCTATAAAAAGAGCTAGATTTTCAAATACAAGAAGGAAAACACCCAATTATCTCAACCCCCCAAAAAGCCTTTCTGCAAGACACATTGCATTAAAATTGTCAAAAATTAATGAAAAAGAAAGAATTCACAAGACAGTCAGGAAAAAGATGACATTAGCTTATAAAGAAAATCCATCAGAGCATGATTGGACTTCTAAGCACAAACCTTGAAAGCAAGGAAAGAGTGGAACCAAATATTTAAACTATTGAAAGAAATTACCAGCCAAGAATAATACATCCAGCAAAGCACTCCTTCAAATATGAAGAAGAAATAAAACCTTTTCTAGATATACAAAAGCTGAGGAAATTCTCCATGATAGCCCTACATTACAATACTGAAAGAGGTCATTCTACCTGAAAGAAAAGAACAACAACAAAAATGCATAATTAAAAGTAAGATGACTAACAAAAAGACAGAAGGAGAAAAGTACAACCCTTATTAAGAGCAAGGAATTATAAGTTTAAGTATTGCATAATGATTAAAAGCAAAAAAACAAAAACAAAAAAACAAAAAAAACAAACGTCTAAAAAGAGAAAAAGATAAAAGCTACTGCAACATAGAAATGAATGTTCTGCATATATTGCAATATGCGACCCCCCCCCCAAAAAAAAACATAAAAAAGGGAGGGAATAAAAATTCAAAATGATAAAGGGAGGAGTGACATCAGGAACATGGCGGAGGGACAGACGTCTCCAAAACTCTCCTCTTGAAACAACAATAAGCTGAACATCTAAAACTCAATAAAAAACACCCAAACTGCACACTAGCACTTCTGAGCATGGGATCTGCGCATAAGAGCTACCAAGGTAAGAACCCTGGGAGTTGGCAGTAGATGTGGAGAAACAAAGAAACTGCCTCTTCTAATCAGAGCTTCCAGGAGGAGAAGGGGGAGAAGAGAAGGTGCATTGGGTTCCCTAAACAACCCTGCTTGGAAGAGTTGAGAGCTCCATGTGGCTGGTGGCAGTGCCTAGGCATTAGGGCAGAAAGCAGAGAAGTGGGCATGGCAGAGAAACAACAATGATTATTAAAAGCCACAGTTGCAAAATGCAAAGCTGAGCTGCAACCCCCGTCCCCAAACAAAGAGGGCCACACCCCCCATACCCTCCGATACGAACAACAGAGCCCCGGAGTATCTGAGCAAATGCTACCAAAATTGTTACTAACACTGACAGGGATGAGATTGAGGGTAGAGAGCATGATTAAACATCTATAAGGAAAAAAAAGGCATTATTAAGACTTTATATAAAGCAGGGATCTAGGAGGCTTAGACACCACCTATTGGAAACTAAAGGAAAAACACCTTCTTTGCAACAGGCTAAAGAAAGACCTTTATATAATAAATCATCTTTCTGGTGGGGGGCGGGGGGGAGGGAAGCAGAATAAACTTCCATTAAAGCCGAGATGGAGAAATAGTCCATTAAAAACCATGAACAACAAAGGTGACAAGGCAGCTCAGAAAGAAAGACAAAAATCTCCAGAAAATAAACTTACAGACATAGAAATATACGACTTAAATGACAGAGAATTCAGAATGGTACTTCTGAAAAAACTCAGTGAGATCCGAAACGAACCAGATCAATAATTTCAGGAATTGAAAAACAGCTAGACGAGCAGAAAGAATTCTTTAGCAAGGAAAATGAAACCCTGTAAAAGAAAGGAACAGAACTTCTGGAGATAAAGAACACACTGCAAGAGATGAAAAATAAAATAGCAAGCTGAGGAAATAGAGATGACCAAATAGAGGAAAGGATCAGTTACATCGAAGATAGAAATCTAGAAATAAATCAGAAGGAAGAAGAGACAAACCGAAGAATGAAAAAATGATGAAAGAGAAATACAAGAACTAGCTGATATCATCAGGAGAGAAAACTTAAGAATAATGGGCATTCTCAAAGGTGAGGAAAAGGAGCAGAGATTAGGAAGCATTTTCAGACAAAGAGCTGAAGAGAATTTCCCAAATCTAAGGAATGAGCTGGAGCTTGGAATTCAAGAAGTCAACAGAACACCCAATTATCTCAACCCAAAAAGGCCTTCTCCAACACACATTGTATTAAAATTATCAAAAAACAATGACAAAGAAAGAATTCTCAGGACATCCAGGGAAAAGAAAATGGTAACCAATAAAGGAAAACCCATTAGATTATCGTTGGACTACTCAGCACAAAACTTACAAGCCAGAAAGAAGTGGAATCAAATATTCAAACTACTAAATGAAAGAAATTACCAGGCAAGAATAATGTATCAATCTAAGCTGTCCTTTAGATATGTAGGGGAAACAAAGATCTTTTCAGACATACAAAAATTGAGGGAATTCTCCACTACATGGCTTGCACTACAGGAAATACAGAAAGGGTAAGCTGACCTAAACAAAATGACAAAAACAAATAAATAATAAAGAGTAAAATGACTAGCAGGCTGAAAGAAGCAGAAGAGCTCAACCCTTACTACGAACAGGGCATTATAAGCTTAAACAATAATAAGAGATTTGCTATAGCAACATAGTATAGATAGGGACAAATTGAGATAACAATGACTGAAAAGAAGAGGATTGAAAGATCCAAATTCGCAAAGGGAATGGAGATAAAGAATGCACAAAAGAAAATGAACAATATCCTTTGCATATTTGTAAAGGTAACAACATGCCAAAGAATCGGAACTAAAGTATATAACATAAATCAAGAAGGACCAGAGGGAAAACCCACAAAAGCCAACCAAAATAAAGAAAACAGAAACAAAAGGACAAAGAAACAATGGAAATACCAAGCTACCAGAAAGCAAAATATAAAATAGCTGTAAGAAAACTTCATATTTCAAAAATCATCCTAAATGTAAATGGACTAAACTCACCAATAAAAAGGCACAGAGTTTCAGAATGGATCTAAAAACAAAACTCAACCACATGTTACCTCCAGGAGGCACATTTTGGTTCCAAACACAAATATAGATTCAAAGTGAAAGGGTAGAAAATGATGTTTAAAGCAAATGGCATTAAGAGAAAAGCAAAGAAGTGATACTAATATCAGACAAAGTAGACTTCAAAATAAAAAAAAAAAGGTAAAGAAAGATACTGAGGGACACTTCATAATGATAAAGGGAATCATGCACCAAGAAAACAATACGCTTATCAATATCTATGCTCTCAATCAGGGAGCCCCGATTACTAACAGAACTAAAGGGAGAAACAGACCAAAACCCTATTATAGTAGGGAACCGAAATACCCCACTGTCAGATATGGAAAAATCATCCAAACAGAAAATAAATAAGGAAATACCATCCTTAAATAAAACATTATACCAACTGGATATAATTGACATTTACAGAGCCCTTCATCCCCAAAGATCTGCTCATACATTCTTCTCTAGGGCACATGGAACATTCTGAAGGATTGACCACACACTGGGACACAGAGATATCTTCAACAAATATAAGAGGGTTGAAATCATATCAACCATATTCTCTGATGATAAAATTAAACATACTACTCAAGAATAACTGCTTCAGAGAAGAAATAAAAGGAGATATGAAGAGATACATAGAAAAGAATAATGATAGTCCAACGTATCAAAACTTCTGGGACATGGCAAAAGCGGTCATAAGAGGAAAGTTCATATCAGTAGAGGCCTATCTGAAAAACAAGAATGAGCCCAAATAAACAACCTAACCCTTCATCTTAAAAAATTAGTAAAGGAAAAACAATGAAGCCTAAAAGCAGAAGAGAATAAATAATCAAAATTAGAGCAGAATTAAATGAAATTGAACCCCCACCCAAAATAATAAAAAAAATAAATGCAACAAAAATATATTTCTTTCAGAAGGTTAATAAAATTGATAAACTCCTGTCTAGACTCACTACAGAAAAAAGAGAAAGGACATAAATAAGCAACATCAGGAATAAAAGAGGGGAAATTGCAATAGACACTGCAGAAATACAAAGGATCATGCAAGAATACTATGAAAAAGTATATGACACAAAATTTAATTACCTAGAAGAAATGGACCAGTACTTAGAAAAATACAACCTTCTAGACTGAATCAAGAAAAACTGGAAAATCTAAATAGACTGATCAGTATTATAAAAATTGAAACAATCATCAAAATCCTACCAAAAAGTAAAAGTCCAAGACCAGATGGGTTCACCAATGAATTCTACCAAACATTCAAAGAAGACTTAAAACCTATTCTCCTCAAACTTTTCCAAACCATCTAAAAGGAGGCAATACTTTCCAACTCATTTTATGAGGCCAATATTACTCTGATACCAAAACGTGGTAAGGATAACACAAAAAAAGAAAACTACAGACTGATATCTCTCTTGAACACAGATGTAAAAATCCTAAATAAGATACTAGTGAATCAAATACAGCAACATATTAAAAAGATTACATACCATGATCAGGTGAGCACAAGGATGGTTCGACATATGCAAATCGATTAATGTGATACACAACATAAACAGATTAAAAAATTAGAATCATATGATCATATCAATAAATGCAGAAAATACCTTCGACAAGATACAGCATCTATTTATGATCAAAATACTTAACAAAATCTGTATAGAAGAAAAGTACCTTAATTTAATAAAAGCCATATATAACAAACCCTCGTCCAACATTATACTTAATGGTAAAACTAAAAACCTTCCCTCTAAGATTAGGAATGAGGCAAGGTTGTCCACTATTGCCATTGTTAATATAACACTGAAAGTACTAGTGTGTGCAATCAAGTGAGAGAAAAATATAAAAAGTACCCAAATAGGAAACAAAGAAGTCAAACTGTCATTATTTGAGGATGACATGATTCTTTATATAGAAAACCCTAAAGACTCCACAGAACACTAGGAACAATAAGCAAATACATTAGTTTCCAGATCCAATATAAATGGTCAATATCCATAGCATTCCTATACTTTAATAATGAAGTGTCAGTAAAAGAAGTGGAAAAAAATAATTCCTTTTGCAATTGCAACAAAATAATAAATACTTAGGAATAAATCTAACAAAACATGTGAAAGACCTATATAATGAAAACTATAAGACCTTATTAAAAGAAATCAAAGAAGATACAAAGAAATGAAAAGATATTCTGTGATCTTAGGTTGGAAGAATCAACATAGTTAAAATGACCATATTACCTACAATATTATACAGATTTAATGCAATCCACATCGAAATCCCATTGGCATTTTTTAAAGAAATAGAACAAAAGATCTTCACATTTTTATAAAAAGCACAAAAGACCCCAAATCGCCAAAACCATCCTGAGAAAAAATGAGGCTGGAGGCATCACTCTGACTGAGTTCAAATTATACTACAAAGCAACAGTAATCAAAATGGCATGGTATTGGCAGAAAAACAGACGAACAGAATGGAGAGTCCCGAAGTACACCCATGTATATATGAGGAAATAATTTTAGATAAAAAAACTAAATCAGACAGTGGAGAAAGGAAAGCCTCTTCAATAAATGGAAAGCCACCTGCAAACGAATGAAATTAGACTGTTGTCTGTCACCACACACCAAAATTAACTCAAAATGGATTAAGGAACTGAATATAAGACCTGGAACGTTAAAATGCATAGGAAGAAAAAAAAAAAACATAGGAACTAAACTCAAGGATCTGGGACTTAAAATGTATTTTATAAATTTGACTTCAATGGCAAAGGAAGTAAAAGCAAAAATAAATGAATGGGACTACATCAAACTAAAAAGCTTCTGCACAGCCAAAGAAACAGTTAACAGGTAAAGAAACAACCATTTGGATGGGAAAATATACTTGCAAGCAACGCCTCTGATAAGGGCTAATATCCAAAGTATACAAAGAACTCATACAGTTCAATTACAATAGCAACAACAACAAAAAAACAAATGATCCAATCAAAAAAAAAAATGGGCAGAGGACCTGAACAAGCACTTCTTCCGAAAAGAAATAGAAATGGCCAACAAATATATGAAATGTAATGATGCTCAACATCATTAGCTATTAGGGAAATGCAAATCAAAAGCACAATGAGATATGATCTCACACCTGTTAGAATAGATATAATCAATAGGGCAAGTAATAACAAATGTTGGAGAGATTGTGGAGAAAAAGGAACCTTTGTACACTGCTGGTGGGACTGCAAATTGGTACAGCCGCTATGGAAAACATTATGGAGATTCCTTAAAAAACTAAGAATCGATCTACCATATGATCTAGCAATCTCTCTACTGGATATTTTCCCCAAAGACTTGTAAACCTATATCCGAAAAAAAAAAAATTGCACAACGATGTTCATAGCAGCATTATTCATGGTAGCCAGGACATGGAAGCAACTGAAGTGTCCTATGATAAATAATTGGATAAGGAAGCAGTGGTACATATATTCAATGGAATATTACTCAGCCATAAGAATAGATGAAATACTGCCATTTGCAAAAACATGGATGGACCTCTAGATAATCATGCTAAGCGAAATAAGCCAGACAGAGAATCATGCATATAGACAGTAAACTAGTGGTTACCAGAGGGTCGTGGGGAGGGGAGAGAGAGGTGGTGGGCGAGAGAGGGGGGGTGATAGACAGTATATAGGGGGTCAAATATGTGGTGACAAAAAGAAATCTAACTATGGGACGTGAACACTCAATATAAATATATATGCCTTACTGTTAAAATGTACAGCTGAAACTTATTGAATTTTGTTAACCAAAGTCACTATAAAAATTAAAAAAAAATCAATTGACCATATATGTGAAAGATTCTTTATGGCTTTTTTTATTTATGGGTTCTGTGGAGGAATATGTAGACATTAAAAACAAACAAACAAACAAAAACAAACAAACAAACAAACAAAAACCCTACCCTCAAAGAACTTATAATATTATTGGTGAGTTAAAAAATCTGAGTGAAAAAAAATATTCATATAATGTCTTCAATTGGGCAAAGAAAATAGGAGCTATAGTGAACTAAGGGAGGGAAATTTGATAATGATTATAAGGAATTGAAAGAGAAGGCTAGGATCAACTGGGTCTTTACAA
Source organism: Pteropus vampyrus (assembly GCF_000151845.1). Classification (NCBI taxonomy): domain Eukaryota; kingdom Metazoa; phylum Chordata; class Mammalia; order Chiroptera; family Pteropodidae; genus Pteropus; species Pteropus vampyrus. The sequence continues at coordinate 942,888 of NW_011888844.1, read as the reverse complement.
ATATGTAGAGGTAAATAAGGGCTTAGAAGAGGAAATAAGCTGTTATGTAAAGGGTGAATGAGAATAAAATAAGATTCATATCACCTTCTTGTTATGAGAAATAAGAAACGTCTCTGTACTTAGCTAAGAGTGAATAGTATGTCCTATTTCAGTCAAAGTATATAAAGAGTTAAAAATAAAGAAAAACCCTTAATGCTTCTAGTCCCTTTTGTTTGCTTAAATATACCTTTAAAGACTCCATTAGCAATCACTAAACTTTCGAATAATAACCTCACAAACTGTCCACTTCCTACAGATAAAAATATTACTAAGATTTTTACAGCTTTCGTGTAGCCACTGGAGAAAGATAGCCTTTTCTTAAATCATTTGGTTTATCATTAGCAGAGTTGGTTTCTAGAATTGTGTTGGCTATTGTAAATAATGTAGAAATGAACATATAGATGGATTTTTTTTTTTTTGAGTTAGTGTTTGAGATTTCTTCAGATAAATACCCAGAAGCCAAATTACTGGGTTCTTCTTTGTCTCTTGTTGTAGAATTTGTTTTAAAGTTTATTTTGTCTGGTATAAGTATTGTTACCCCAGATTTTTGTTTGTTGGTTCCCATTTTCTTGAAATATCTTTTTCCATTTCTTTACTTTCAATCTCTGTGTGCCTTTCAAAGTAAAGTGCATCTCTTGTAAACAGCATATGTAAGGGTCTCGTTTTCTTATTCATTCAGCTAGCATATGTTTTTTGATTGGAACATTTAATCCATTTACATTTAAAATAATTGTTGATAGTTATGTAGTTATTTCCATTTTATTTTTCATATTTTTAAACTTTTTTCTTATAAAAGTCCCCTCGACATTTCTCTTAATACTGATTTGGTGGTAATGAACTTCTTTAGTTTTTTCTTGTCTGGGAAGTCTTATTTGTTCTTCAATTCTAAATGATGGTTTTGCTGGGTAGAGTAATCTTGGTTGTAGGCCTTTGCTTGTCATCACTTTAAATCTTTCCTGCCAATTCCTTCTGGCCAGCCAAGTTTCTGTTGAGAAGTCAGTTGGTAGTCTTATGGGAGCTCCCTCCTAGGTAACTAACTGTTTTTCTCTTGCTGCTCTTAAGATTCCTTCTTTATTTTTAATCTTTAGCATTTTAATTGTGATATGTCTTCATGTGGGCCTCTTTGGGTTCATCTTGTTTTGGAACTCTCTGCACTTTCTGGGCCTGTATGTCTATTTCCTTTGCCAGGTTGGGAAAGTTTTTCTCACTATTTCTTCAAATAGGTTTTCAATGCCTTGTTTTCCTCTTCTTTTGGTACCTCTATAATGTTAATCTTGATATGCTTGGTGCTGTCCCAAAGTTCCCTTAAACGACCCTCATTTTATTTTTTTTTCCTTTTGCTATTCTGATTAGATGTTTTCTGCTATCTTATCTTCTAAATCACTGATTCGATCCTTTACTTCATCTAATCTACTGTCGATCCCCTCTAAAGTATTCTTCATTTTAGTTATTGTATTCTTCATATCAGATTGGTTCTTTTTTATGTTTTCTCTCTCTTTGTGAATGTTCTCACTAAGATCACTGAGCATCCTTATAACCAGTGTTTTGAACTCTGCATCAGGTAAGTTGCTTGTCTCCATTTTGTTTAGTTCTGTTTTTGAAGTTTTGTTCTATTCTCTTATTTGAAACATGTTTCTTTGTCTCCTCATTTTGTCTGCCTCCCTATGTTTGTTTTTATGTATCAGGTAGAGCTGCTATGTCCTCCAGTCTTTGTAGAGTGGCCTCATGTAGTAGATGTCTTGTGGGGCCCAATGGCACAGTCTCCCTGGTCACCTGAGCAGGTGCTCCAGGTATGTCCGTTGTGTGAGTTGTGTGTGCCCTTCTGTTGTCATTGAGTTTTAATTGCCATTGGCATGTTAATAAGAAAGATTATCCCTCAGGCTGATTGGCTGTGAATCCTGGCTACAACTACAGTGAAGGAGTTGTTGTCCAGAGTCTGACCCTATAAGGCAGAATTTGCTTCATCAACTCTCTGGTGCCTGCCAAGCCTACCCTTTGGATGTGTCTTTTGTGGAGCTGGTTGAGTGATGTTCTGGTATACTCTAAAGCTGATCACCAGGTGTATTGGTTCTGGGGTCTTTTGGGAGGAGCTCTGGTGCAGGCCAAGGTCAGCCATTGTCTGTGCCCTGCCCAGGGGCACTAGGTATGATCCAGAAATGGTTGCCACTTGTGCTGGGCTTGGTTGTGGCTAAGCTACAAATTGAGGCCAGCTGCTACTAGTGCTAGGCTTGGGGCTGCTTAATAAGAGGTATAGGACATGCCAAGGACAAATGCTGCTTGATTAAAGTTTGTGAACCTTTAAGAAATTTTAAAAAAGACTACAGCATGAGCCAAGACAGGATATTTATGTGGAAAAGCCACCGGAATCAGTTCGGAGTGCTAGCAAGTTGAGTGGGCAGGGTCTCAGAAAATCACAGGGTGGGGAGAACTGTGTTAGCTAGGCTGATGGAGACAGGTATGGTGCCACCTGTGTGTGCAGACTGCATAAGGTGAGGGCTCAAGAAACTAACAGTGGTTTCCACCAGCACTTCTGTCCGAGAGAAAGCTTCCTCTCCAGTACTCTTCCCGGAGCCTGACAATTTAGTTCCTCTCTGTATGTTTCTGGTGCTTTTCAAGCTGCTGCCCTAGTGCTGGAAATCAGATCGAGTGAATCCGTTAGTGAATAAGTTTATGCATTAGCCCTTTAAGAGGAATTCCTGGGACTCTAGCAGCCCTCAGTCTCAGTCAGCCACCATCTCCACTGTTTTTCACAGACAGAAGCAATGGGTACTTCTCCTCCCATCACTGGAAACCCTCACTCTTCAGGAGGGATCTCTGCATCTGAGCTATCCTTGATGATTTACACCTGCCACACGTGGGTGAGGGACATGCCTATTCCACATCTCCACTCCTTCTACAAGTTTTGATGTGGTTTCTTCTATATACTCTTAGTTATAGAACTTATGTTCAGGTAGAATTCAGGTGGTTTTCAAAGATAATTGTTCTGTAGTTTGGTTGTAATTTCGATGTAGTCTGGGAGGAGATGAACACAGCATTTATATACTCGGCCATCTTGACCAGAACTAAAACAGTTTCTTAATATCAAGTTTAAGAAAAAAAATCTATTAATCAAAGGGCACTTTTGAACAGAGCTATTTTTTTAAAATGTTATTGTTAATGTTAGGTCTTGCCACAAAACCCTCTTGTTATAATTATTCCCACAGTGTCTAATCATGGAACTTTAATAGAAAGTAAACATAATAGTGCTCATTACATACATATAAACATTGGGTGATTTCAAGGAGTTCACATTTATTTTGGTAGAAATCAATTGTAAAATACCCTTTTTAAATTCTCCGATATTGTAATTTAGATACTTTTGGCAGATTAAATTATAGCATAAACAGAAATGTCACAACTTAACCAGTAAAATCAGTTGGAAATTTTTAGCAATGTCTTCTATTTTCAGTCTTAACTATTTCAACTTGATATTTACAATTTATATTAAACTTGTGAGAAAGAGAATAGTCATGTTCTCTTTGCCTTAGAAAAAAATAGTTAAAGGGGTAAAGGAATGGGCGAAAATACTTTTACAGGAATAAACTAGAATAACATTAGGCACATCTTGTGAAACCAATAGCAAACTAGCTATATTTCCAGATTATCTTTTTACCAAGTGGAAGCAAAAGACTAAAATACTTTTATATTTTTATTATTTTTTTTAATTTTTTTTAAATAAATTTATTTATTTAAATCAGTTTAAGTATACAGTACATTGGTTAGACATCTATAATGTTCATAAAATGATCCCCCCAATTGCTCCCTCCCTCCCCTGGCCCTCCACTTAGCCATCATATTAATGTTAACTTCATTCCCTCTTCCATGCTCCCCATGCTCAACTATCAACTACTAATTTGTACTTCTTTAACCCTTCAACCCATTCGCCTGGCCTCCCAACCCCGCCTCCCCTCTCTCCGTCACCAAATTGTCTACTATATTTGTGAGTCTGTTTTTGATTAGTTTGTTATTTTTGTTACCTTAGATACCACATATAATAAAAATCATATGGTATCTATCCTTCTTTGTCTGACTTATTTCACTCAGCATAATAACCTCTAGATCCATCCATGTCTTTGCAAATGGTAGAATTTCATTTTTTTAATGGCCGAGTAATATTCCATTGTACATATGAACCATAATTTCTTTATCCAATTGTCTGTTGATAGATATTTAGGTTACTTCCATATTTTGGCTATTGTACATAGTGCTGTCATGAATATTGGAGTGCATAGATCTTTACAAATTATTGTTTTGGTTTTCTTTGGATAAATACCCAGAAGTGCAATTGCTGGGTCAAAAGTTATATCCATTTCTAATTTTTTGCGGAACCTCCATACTGTTTTCCAAAGTGGCTGTACCAGTTTGCAATCTCACCAGCAATGTATGAGGGTTCCCTTTTCTCCGCACTCTCACCAACATTTGCTGTTTATTGATTTCTTGATGATAGTCATTCTGACAGGTGTGAGGAGATATTTCATTGTGGTTTTAATTTACATTTCTCTAATGGTTAGTGACCTTGAGCATCTTTTCATATGTCTATCAGCCATCTATATTTCCTCTTTGGAGAAGTATCTGTTCAGGTCTTCTGTCAATTTTTTAATTGGATTGTTTGTTTGTTTTTGTTGTTGTTGTTGTTGAGTTGTATAAGTTCTTTATATATTTTGGATATTAACCCCTTATCAGTTGTATCATTAGTGAATATCTTCTCCCAAACACTCAGTTGTCTTTTTGTTTTGTTGATGGTTTCCTTTGTTGTACAAAACCTTTTTTAGTTTGATATAGTCCCATTTGTTTATTTTTCTTTTGTTTTCTTTGCCTGAGGAGATATATCTGAAAAGAAATTTCTGTTAGTAATATCAGAGAGTTTACTGCCTATGTTTTCTTCTAAAAGTTTTATGGTTTCAGGCCTTACATTTAAATCTTTAATCCATTTGAGTCTATTCTTGTATACGGTGTAAGAAGGTGGTCCAGCTTCTTCTTCTTTTTTTTTTTTTGCATGTATCTGTCCAATTTTCCCAACACCATTTATTGTCCTTACCCCATTGTATCTTCTTACCTCCTTTGTCATATATTAAGTGAGTATAAAGGCGTGGATTTATTTCTTGGCTCTCTATTCTGTTCCATAGATCAATGAATCTGTTTTTATGCCAGTACCATGCTGTTTTGATTACTGTTGCCTTGTAATATAGTTTGATATCAAGTAGTGTGATACCGCCAACTATTTTTTTTAATTCTTTTTTTAGATGAGACAACCTTTGATTGACCTCACAGATTACAAGGACCTTGTCAGTTTAGAATCCCTTATTTTTTTATTTTTTACGCCTACAGCATCTGGTCTTCCTAGGTGGTCTCCCATTCAAGTACTAACCAGGCCCGACCCTGTTTAGCTTCTGAGATCAGAAGGGATTGGGCTTGTTCAGGGTAGCATGGCCATAGACTACAATACTTTTAAATAGTTTATTTTCAATAAATAATTGAATATCAGAGATGGCAGTGAATCAGTTGATTAAATGAACGCCCCGCATAAAAAAGCATATATATATTTTTTTTCTCTTTTGAGGGATAATCATGAATATGCTATTGCTTAAAAAAAAAAAAGATACTAATGTCTAAGAAATCTAGTGAGTTTCATGTTGACATTTAAAGTTCAGTTGCATTCCCACAGGAATTCATCTCTGGTGAGTTGTACACTTAAAGGAAATGACAGATGTGAAATGTCCTTGCTCCTCTAATGTGGGCAATATAAAGCCGCAGCTTCTGGGTCCAGGCTCATCCATAGAAGTATTTTTCTCTGCTTCTTGCCCACGCACTCATTGTCTGAGTATCAATGAGCCAGAAATGAGAGTTAATCATCGTCAAGTCTAGGTGTTCTGTTTACAAACATACATGATGCAAGGTTTTGCATGTCCCCAATCCAAGACTTGGTAATTAAAAGTATATAGAAGCCTTTATTCTCTAGAACGTGGCAAAAGTTAGAAGTGTAGCATTAGAAGTAGGGTCTAAAATTAGAGTTGGTAACACAGACATAAATTTTATGACTGAAGTTGTTGAAATTAAACCCTCATTAATCAGACAAAGAGGCTCCCTTTTTCTGAAAAGCCTCAATTTTACTTTCAGGCAAAGAGCATTTAAAGGGTTGTGGCCTACCCCATCTTTCTCACATTTCAGACCCACAATAGCAGCCTCCAACCCTTGCCTTACTGGAACTAACAACCACAGAGAGTATTGGGTGTGTTTGATTTGCCATATATAGCCTATGTCATTTATGTGTTTTTTGTTTCTGTCAGTTTCTTTCACACAGATCATGGCTAGTTGCCCTTTGCCAAAATAACTAAGCATAATGTTATCTCTGACTATCATATGATGGAGTGACACAAAAACATTTTTTATTCTTTTTTTTTTTTGGTATTGTTTTCTGCTAAGGTCAATATAGAAGAATAAATAAATAAAATGGAAAGTGGCTGTGTCTCATAATGGAAGGAGCCGATAATTCGAGCCCTTGATTTTCTTCCAGATGTCACAACCACTGTTCTTCCCTAAGATTGCCCCTGGCTCCCTGGACAGCAGATGGAGAGAACTGAGGTATAAAGTCAGAGACATATGTTCATACTTAGTCTAACTAGTTGGTTCACTTGAGACCAGTCTAAAAAGCTCCTTCTGGGAATATAGCCAGGAAGACACAGAAAAAGGCCAGGTGTTATATACTGAATATTTGTGTCCCCCTAAAATTCATATGTCAAAAATCTAACTTCCAATGGAGTGGTATTAAGAGGTGAGATCTTTGGAAAGTGATTAGATTATGAAGGTGGAGACCTCATGGATAAAGTTAGTGCCCTTATGAAAAAAGACCCCAGAGAGCTCTCTCTCTTAACCCTCCTGCCACATGAAGACACAATAAGAAGAAGGCTGACTATGAAACAGGACAAGGTCATCCATCAGACACTGTATTTGCTGGCACTTTGATATTGGACTTTTAGCCACCAGAACTGTGAGAAATATGTTTTTTTCTCGTTAAACTCACCCAGTCTATTGTGTTTTTATTATAATAGCCCTAAGGGAACAAGAAAGAGAGTAAAATATATAAAGAGGCTTTAGCAACCTATTGAGACAACAGCAGCAGGGACCACAGCTTCATTGGAAGCTTCCACCTATGTGTGTTGGGATGAGGGATGAGTAGGACAGAGTTTACCCCTTGAATTCAGATGCTGACAGAAAATAGGTAGCTATTATACTGCAGCATTAATTGTCCATTGTTTGAATTTGGCTTTCTCCTTGTTTTATTCTTTTCTATCATTTTTCCCAAGTCTCTGACCTCAACGAGACAAATGTCTTTTTGGAGGGAGATTGAAAGAGGGGATAATAGGAAACTTGTCTTCCTTACTGAGCTTTAGTATTGCCGTACGCTCCATCTGAAAAAAAAAATGGGTTTTATCTTCTAAGGCTTCTAGCCAAGGCCAGCCTTATATAAGCAGCTATATACATGGTCTGAATGAATAGCCTCAAAATGCAGTCTCATAATGTATCAAAGGTAAATGGTCATACTAGAGATTATTTAGTTCACTGATCCCCTACGTAAAATTGTCAAATTATTTTTCGCCAAATATAAACTTTGAGAAACATCAACAAACAACTCTGTATTGTTATAATTTTTATGCCAAATCAGATTAACATCAAAGAGTAGGAAAAGGCAAACAGTACAAATTTTTGAATATAACTCTTTAAAATAGGAAAAATCTTTTTATTTTCTTATAAGATTGGTAAAAATTTAGTCACAGATTAGCAGTGGTCCATGGTAACATATATCTCCTATTTTTCTTTCTCATATGATAGATATGTGCTTGGTGTAGACATATGCATATACGTGTGTGTGTGTGTGTGTGTGTGTGTGTGTGTGTGTGTGTATTTATTTATATTTGTACTTATATATGTCTACAAATGCATATGTAAAAGGAAGTATTTCCCATAATTTATATATTATATATATTTATATGTATATTTATTTATTTATATTTGTACTTATATATTCTATAAATGCATGTGTAAAAGAAAGTATTTTCCATAATTTACAAATACATATATGTGTATGTTGGTGTCACTGATATAGCCTTCTACTGTTGAGCCATTCATTTATAAAATCACATAGACTGGGATTGAAGCAATGTATTTTAATATTCTAAATATATACAAAGGCTAGACAGATAGTTGCAGTAAACTAGAGTTATATAGTTGGGAAATGGAGCAAGGTGAACTAAACAAACCTCTTTTCTTTGTTTCTTCTTGTTGTGCTACTCTTGACTGGGCTGAAGCTCTTGCATCATGTATTTATATTCTGCTTGAAAACAAATATTTAGTATAATTTTTTTTTAATAAAGAAAAAACTAAATATAGGAAATATGACTTAAAATACTACCACACCATTTTGGTATACTTATTTTTTCAAATGAATCTGTTTGGCATAGTATTGCACATACTGTATTAGATTTTCTTATTTCATAAAAATAAATATGTACACATTTATTTAATAAAAATCACTAACATTATATCAATAACCGTATAATACTTTAAAATATGAATTCATTGCAGTTTAATTCAGTAAATTTCTATTGTTGGAAAGATAATGCACTTATGATCTTTTGCTTTTGTAAATACTGCTACATTAAATAGTTTTGTGTTTAGAGTTTGTTTATATTTGGTATTCTTTTCTTAAGCTAGATTCCCCAAAGAAAAATTACTCAGTTGAAAGGTATAAACATTGTATAGTCCCTTAGTAAATGTTAAGTTGCCTTAAAAATGATTATAGCTTATTTCTACTTAACAATCTAGAGCTAGAGAAGGCTATATCTTAGCAGATGAGCATTTTAATATTTCATGGTCATGTCTCTCATTACTATAGAAAGCCAGACTATTAGCATCATTGTTTGATAGGGAGATGGGCAATTTCATAAAAAAAAGAAGTTAGGCTGCCTCTTTATATAACGGATACAATGGTGATGAGTGCTTCTTATCGTTAAGTACTTCCACACATGAATGAAGGATAGCTTTCTACTCCATATGCTGGACTGTTGTATTTGCTGGTAAGGTTCAGTTGCATTTCAATAGTTTTCTGTTTTATTCACCTGTTCAATGGTTTGGATGCTTAGCATCAGACATAACTGGATGTTCTGATCATTTGCATATTCCATTACTAAAAGGGAATAAAATTTTTAAAATACCAGACGTGTACATCTGAATGAGTGCTATTCAAATAATTTAAGTTGGAAAGTTACACATGTAATCTAATTATGTTCTCAATACTCTTAATATTGGTGGAAATCTTATATTTGAAAGGCTTTCAGAATCAAGTCCACACTCCATATTCTAATACTCAAGTACCTTGGCAAACTATTTTTAACTCATCTATATAACTTTAGTCTGTATAAGCTATGTTATGACAGTGCAAAAAACAATACTAAAATTTCAATGATCTAAAGTAACAAAAATATATTATAAAGTTTTATTGGTCTCAGTCATTTCTTTAGGATATTTGTCCTCCCTGTGATGGCTCAGTCATATAGGATGTTGTGATTTTGTGTCACAGCCTTCTCATTACTAGGCTTCAGTGTTTAAATCAACAGAAGAGAGATTACAATTGTATTCTTGTTTTAAAATGCTTATGCCTACAAATAATTCATAGCACTTATCTCATCTTTGACCTGCTACACCTAGCTTCAAAGATGCAAGGAGATTCAATCTTTTCATGCTTCCAGAAAGAAAGGAGGACTAGATATATTGGTAAACACGGGTATTCTTTACCATAGCTTATCTCCTGCTACTTCTTACACATACCATGTACATAAATTTCAATTAAGACACTATTAGTATTTGCCCGTGAAATTGCATATTTTGAAAGATTGTTATGTGCGTTGTAGAATGCATGCATCCATTTCTGTGAGAACCAAAATTATCTTCACTTATTTCTAAACATCATAGCATCACTGCCATGATTGAGTACCATTAATTAAACCATTTTTAATCACTCAAATATACTCCATAGTTTTCTTTCTGTATGCTTTTGCTCATATTTAAAATCTCTGCCTTTTCATGTCCACCAGTAAAAATCCTATCAAATCTTTATACTCCAAATTAAATGTTATCTTTTACAAAGTTTTACTTACTATCCTCAGCTAGAAATTATGCTTCTTTCTTCTGGATTCAAGTCTTACAACACTTAATATATTGTGCCTTGTATTGTTCTTATTTGAAGAAATTATGTTGAATGGATGGAACAATAAATTTGAAGCCAGACAGGCATGGATCTGAATCCTGGCTCTGCTGTTTACTATCTGTGTGACTGCATGCAAGTTATAGAACCAGTCTGAACTTCATTTTCTCATTAATAAAAAAATAAAGGGAGAAGATTATTATCTGAGCTCGTTCAGATAGCTATGACAAAATACCACAGACTGGACAGCTTATAAACAAAATAATTTTATTTCTCAGAGTTTGGAGATCGAAAGTCCAAAATCAAGGTGCCTTTAGATTCAGTGTCATAGATGACACTTTCTCACTGTGTTCTCACAAGGTGAAAGAGGCTAGAAAACTCTCCGGATCCTCTTCTACGAAGTACTAATTCCTATGTTTTTGTCTATGTAATTTATTGTATCAGCTCTTATATTTAAGCCTTTGACCTATTTTAAGTTAATTTTGGTGTATGTGGCTTTCCAATTTTCCCAGTACCATTTATTGACAAGACTTCCTGTTCTCCATTGCACGTTTTTGGTTCCTTTGTCAAAAATTATTTACCCAAATAGATGGGGATTTATTTCTTGTCTCTCAATACTGTTCCATTGGTTTGAATGTCTGTTTTTTTTTTTTTCCAATACTATGCTGTTTTGATTATTGTCGCTTCATAGTATAATTTGCTCTTTCCCCCTCCCCCCCTCAGGATTGCTTTGGCTGTTGTGATTCTATACAAATCTGATGATTTTTTTTTCTATTTCTTTAATAAATGCCCTTGGAATTTTGATAGGGACTGCATTAGATCTGTGTATCACCTTAGATAATAAAGTCATTTTAACTATGTAGATTCTTCCAATCCGTGATGGAAAATATTTTTTCACTTCTTTTTTTTTATTAGTTTCAAGTATACAGTTCATTGGTTAGACATTTATGTAGTTTATAAAACAATCCCCCTAATTGCTCCTTCTCTCCTCTGGTTTCTACCTAGCCAATATATTAATGCTAACTACTTTTCCTATACCGTGCTCCCCATTCTCGTGACCATCTATCTACTATTAATTTGTACTTTTTTAACCCTTCACTCCATTCTCCTAGCAACCCCTAAGCACCCCTCCCCTCTGTCCGTCACCAAACTGCCCTTTATATTTGTGAGTCTGTTTTTGATTAGTTTGTTCTTTTTGTTCCTTGCAGTAAAGGAAACCATCAACAAAACAAAAAGACAACTGACAGATTGGGAGAAGATATTTGTTTATGATGCATCTAATAAGAGGTTAAAATGCAAAGTATATAAAGAACTCATACAACTCAACAACAAAAAACATACAATCCACTTAAAAACTGGACAGAAGACCTGAACAGATATTTCTCCAAAGAGGAAATACAGATGGCCAATTAACATATGAAAAGATGATCAAGGTCACTAATCTTTTCATTTCTTTGTGTCTTCTTCAATTTATTTTAATAAGGTTTCATAGTTTTCAGTGTATAGGTCCTCCATATCATTTTTTAACTTTATTACTTATGGACCTTCATCTTAGAAAGGATTTTATAAATTTGACCTCAAAGGCAAGGGAAGTAAAAGCAAACATAAATTAATAAGACTATATCAAACTAAAAAGCTTCTACACAGTAAAAGAAACCATCAACTAAACAGAGAGGCAAACATCCGAATGGTAGACTATATTTGCAAACAATGCCTCTGATAAGGGGCTGATTCTAAAATAAGTAAAGAACTTATACCATGCAACGATAAAAACAAACAAACAAACATACAAACAAAAACAATTCAATTAAAAAATGAGCAGAGGACTTAAACAGACACTATATTAATAAAGAAAAATAAAGAAAAAATAAAACAGAAAATAAATGATTAAATATAGTACTAATTCTATTTATGAGGGTTCTACCTTCATGATTTAAACATCTCTAAAGACCCTACCTAAAAATACCATCACTTTTAAGGGTTAAGAATTCAAAATATAAATTTTGAAGGGATGCAAACGTTTAGACATTAGTAATTGTGTATGCCATGTAATTGTTGTGAATATTAAATACTGTGTAATGTATAGAGATATATAAAAACTATTTGGTACAAAGTAAATAATAAATGATACTTTACTTTCACCTTTTAGTCACTCCTGAGATTATGACCTTATAAAATAAGTTAATAATATAGGGAGTCAGAAGCAATTTTCCCTCAGTTGTATTCACCTATTTGTGTTACTCATCTCTAAATCTTTTACTTAATCTATTTACAACTATGGTATACATTACAATTGCCTGAGTTTATTTTCAATTTTTTATATCAATACCTATGCCTTACCTCAGACGGATAAATCATCATTTATGAGAGTAGAACTTAGTATTTTAAGAGCTTCCCAAATAATTTTACTGCATAGCCAGAATTAAGAACAACTTTTATAACATCTAAGACAGTGTTTTATACATATCTAACACTCTGTAAATATCTATTGAATAAAACTATTTTTAACCATACAAATAAGTTAACCATATTACTATATTTAAAAATTTTATTTGTTAGTCTAAAATTATATTAGACAACTTATTCATAACTGTAGTCATCTTATTTATGTTTTGATAGTATTTTAACTAAAAATCAATTTCAGAGCTGAGTGAATCTGCTGCGCCTCTTGCTACCACCTCAACAAAATACTGTCTCCAATGGAACATATCATAGAAACCATGATGTTCACTTTTCACATATTTGTTGAGGGTAAAGGCTACTTAACAAAGAAGGATGTGAGAGTACTCATGGAAGAGGCATTTTCTGGATTTTTGGAAAATTAAAAAGACCCTCTGGTCACGAACAAAATAATGAAGGACCTGGACCAGTGCCAAGATGGCTGAGTGGGCTTACAGAGCTTCTTTTCACTAATTGCTGGGCTCACAATTGCATGCAATGACTATTTTTTAGTACAGATGAAGCAAAAGGGAAAGAAGTAGTCAGCACTGAGCAATTACTCCCGCCCTGATAAGAGTTCTCCCAATGAGTTACTTAAGAAATCTTTCTGCCCAATGGCTTCTCTCATGTAAGGTTCATGAGTGGATTAAAAGCCTTAGAAAATGTACAAATAAAATCCCACCCCCATTTGACAAGAGAAAGAAAAGCCAATTAAAACCAGATAAGCTTTTGATTTTTATATTGCTCGCATTATCTTGCACTCAATAAACAAAATTATTTTGTAGTTCCTAAAAAAAAAAAAAAAATCAAGTTCATCTTCAAAAGATTATGATATGTCACAATCAAGAATATTGAAAATAATTGGACATGGTTCTATAGTGTAGCGGTTAGCACGTCTGCTTTACATGCAGAAGGTCCTGGGTTCATGCCCCAGTGCAGCCATGGTCTGTGGTCTATGGCCATGCCACCCTAAACAAGCCTGATGTCTGATCTCAGAAGCTAAGCATGATCGGGCCTGGTTAGTACTCGGATGGGAGACCACCTAGGAAGACCAGGTGCTGTAGGCATAAATAATAATAAATAATAAAAAATATATAGAAAATAATGTGGCTTGCTCACAGAAGGTGATTTTTCCCAAGGGAAAGAAGGTCTAAAACATGTTTGAACAGAGACAACATTATTAGACTTCTATTAATAACTTCCCAAATAAATATGAGTGTATGGATGTTTTAATTTTTATGTTTATATGTGACATTCTGAGTAATGAAGACTCTTCCATGCTAATCATGCATTTTATTCTTTTAAGACCCAAGGAGTTTATGCTATTTTCCCTATGGCAAATAATAATATTAGTGCAAATATTTTTTGCAGTTATTTTCTCCTTCCAAGGCTTCTCCAATGTATATTTCTTATAAAACTGAGAAATAGGTTAAAAGAAATCTGGAGTATAAAATATGATTTGATACCATAAGCATAAAATAATTTAATTTTTATACTTGTACCATAATTCTATCTGGCACTCACTTCAATGATGTCACCATATTCACAGATAGGTTAATGTATTACAATTTTTGTGAATTACTTTCAATCAATTAAAATAATCAGCATGTGTTACCATGGTTTACTATTCCAGTTATCTGTTGCTTTTCATGGTTTTAGAAATGCATAGCAATAAATTCAAAAGACATAGTTAGAATTTTAAGATCTGACAACATTGGAGACAAAAGCTGTGTAAGACAGTGAATATGGTACATAGAAAAAGGATTTATTTTAATGCTATAGTAAATTTTTTTCTGATTTATAATTTTTATTTATTTATTTATTTATTTATTTATTTTTATTAAATTTTTTGGAGTGATATTGGTTAATAAAATTATATGTTTCAAGTGTACAATTCAATAATATGTCATATGTATATTGCATTGTGCATTCACCACCTAAAGTCAAATTTCATTCTGTCACCATATATTTCACCCCCTTTACCCTTATCTACCTTCCTCCTTCCTCCTTTTTCCACTTGTAAGCACTAAACTGTGTCAGTATCTATGAGTTTTTGTATCTTGTTTGTTTGTTGCTTTGTTTGTTTATGTTCCACAAAAAAGTGAAATCATATGATTCTCAACTTTTTCTGTCTGACTTATTTCACTTAGCATGAAAATCTCAAGATCCATCTATATAGTCGCAAATGGCAGTACTTTATCTTCTCTTATGGCTGAGTAATATTCTATTGTATATGTGTACCACATCTTCTTTATCCAATCATCTATCAGACAGCACTTCAGTTGTTTCCATGTCTTGGCTGTCATGAATAATGCTGCTACGAGCATTGGGGTGCATATATCTTTATGCATAATTGTTTTCAAATTTTGGAGGTGGATATCCAGAAGAGGGCTTGCTGGGTCATATGGTAGTTTTGTTCTTAATTTTGTAAAAAATACTCCATACTGTTTTTTATAGTGGCTGTACCAATTTACATTTCTACCAGCAATGTATGAGGGTTCCAATTCTAAGCAATGTACCCATCTTTATTATATGAAATTAGACCTGATACTAAGCACAACTGAGCATGATTTCTGTTTGTTCTTTTGTTTTTTGTTTTTTCTCACATTTTCTCTTTTACTTAAGAGAAAGCTTTTCTTGTGATCTTGGCTTTGCCAATTAAATTAATGTTAAGAATGAATTTTACATATCATCAGAACTACCTGAAGATAATGTAAAAATGAAAGGCTACTGGAAAGACAAGTAAACAGGATGTAGAGTGAAGAAAGGAAACATAATGCATTAGTGTTATGATTATTTAGGCTGTAGCTAACATACAGTTTCTTGCCATGCAGTGTTCTGTCCATTTTTCATCATTTTTTTCTTTCCTCTCTCTGAACTGGAAAACTAGTAGAAAAATAAGCTGACAAATTAAGTCATAAGTAATGTCAAGAATCTATGTAGGATAATTGGTCGAAAATAGCTTAAAAACTTTAATTATTTTTCATATTTCTATAAGTTCCCTTTATTTTTCCATGTTTACAATAAATCCTAAAACTAGAGGTCAAAATTGCGTTCTCTCCCAGTTGTGTCTAGGTACCTACTATGTTGTACGAATTACTATGGAGGGACTGGGAATGATAGCAATGACCAATATCAGATTTAAATTCTTCTATCACTTTGACTTTATCTCCAGTTATTACCACTAAGTAATAACTTTTTGTTTGGTACTCTAGTTAGGAATTAAAGATAGATATCCAATAGTGTGTCTACCTGGCCACTTGGGCTAGAGTTCTTGGTCCAGTCATCAAGGTATAAAGTCGACCTCAGCTCTACAGGAATTAGAAGAAACTACTAGCTGATAACTAAAACTACTTACCCTTCTTCTGGGCACACAGTTAGGCTAAATGTCTCACCTTCCTTTTCAATTAGATGTGGCCATGTGGTGGAATTTTGGTCAATAGAATAAGACGTTGTGCCATTTTCTGGTAAGGCTTATCAGTAGCTTATAATTTCCCCTCAATTCTTTTTATTATTTTTAATAAATGCATATGGAAAAAGCTCTAGGGAATGGCGCATCCATAGATAGAAAAATATATATATATAGGTCACCGCCTGAAGGAATGCATCTTGCCAATAGGAAACACCCAATGTGAACTGTTAAATTAGCAAGAAATAAACCTGTATTGAGGTTGAGTTACTATACTTTTCATTCTATTTGTTATAGTAGTTTAGCTTACCATACAAAATATACAGTCTCAGACTCTACTTTTTTCCCTATATCCAGAAGTGACAATGTCTTAGTTAGAGTTTCACATTAATTATTTTCAGAAGCTATATATGTATATACTAGAATGCTAATTTTTAATTTTGCAATTGAAAAACCTTATTCTAGTGGTAAAAGAAAATCTATATGACATCAAAACACTTGGTAAACTGAATTAGATAGTCACAGAACTACTTAACAAAAATCTAAATATGGCGAACATTGAGAGGCACAAAATATAGGTCACAGGATAAACTGATTATTAATTATTGATCTATAATAAGAGACGTATCTATTTGAGAACAATATAATTTTACTCATATGTGGGATATAGAACAAAGAGACAAACAAACAAGGCACACAAAAACTTATAGACATTGACAACAGTTTTGTGATTATCAAAGGGAAAGGTAAAAGGGGGGAAGGTAGATAAGGGTATAGGGGGTCAAATATATGGTGATGGAAGGAGACTTGACTTTGAGTAGTAAACACACAATGTAATGTTCATATGATGTATTATTGAAATGTACACTTGAAACCTATATAATTTTATTAACCAATGCTGCCCCAATAAATTTAATTAAAAAAAAAATAAAAACAAGAGAGATATGTTTAGTAACAGAAAACTCATGTCCACAAGACACAGTACCTCACTTCATTGCATCATGCTGGATAAACAAGGCTACTAAGTCAGTAGATCCTAAAAATTCTCATCACAAGGAAAAAAAAGGGTTTTCTTTGACTATGTGAGGTGATGAATGTTAACTAAACTTATGTGGTAATTATTTGGTAATTATATGTAAATCAAATTATTATGCTGTACATCTTAAACTTATACAATGCTGTATGTCAATTATATCTCAATAAAAGAGAAAAAATAAAATAAAAACAAGGCTAAATTCTTACTATTTTTGCCTTTTTTATGTACACTTTTGGCAATCTACCTCGAACTACGATAACGTATTTTTTTTTCATAGTACAAACACGCTAATTAACTTAAAACTTTAGTTACATTCTAGTCCTGAAGAAATAAGCTAATCATCTTGATTACAGAAGACACAATATCTCTTAATAACCACAATTGCATGCAGTTCTATAAGGCGAATGCTGATAACCTGCAGATGGCTAATCTTATTTATTGTAAGTTTTACTTTTTTGTCTTCAAGAGAGTCATCTTATTTCCAAGTTTCTTATCTAGCTCAGGAGCTTTAACACAGAGTACTTTGATCCTAGAAAATTAAGGCTTTCAGGACTATACCAATAGAGTTTTCTTGAATATAGTAAGAAACTTAGACTTATTCACAAATGATTTATTTGCTTTTAAAAATAGAGTTCATGAGGGGCTGGGAGAATTGGATGAAGGGTTTAAAAGTACAAATTAGTAGTTGATAGATGGTCACGGGGATGGGGAGCGCGGCATAGGGAATGCAGTTAGCATTAATATGTTGACTAGGTGGAGGGCAAGGGGAGGGAGGAAGCAATTCGGGGAATCGTTTTATAAACTATATAGATGTCTAACCAATGTACTGTATACTTGAAACTAATTAAAATAAATAAATAAATTTTAAAAATAGAGTTCAAATGATTAAAACATCACCATGCAAAGCAAAAGAAAGAGAAAAAGAGAAAGAATTAAAAAATCTGAACTGATGCCCTAAACTGCACTCCTATTTTGCCCTCTCTCCTGCTCTCACACAACCCTCACCATCTAAGTGCTTAATCATATTGATTTGTTTTTACTAAATCATGCAATGGACAGTTCAGGTTTTTTGTTGTTGCTGTCTTGTTTTTTTAATTATTTATTAATTTTAAAGGTAGCCATTCTCTCTGTCTTTCTCTTTGTCTTTATGAGCTGTTCTTTCTTTTCTTCCTTTATTCATGAGTTACTTCCTCTCCGGAGCAATCTCTTTCTAGAACAATTTATTGATTTGCTGAGAAGACACTTTTCTTGTCGCCTTTTTCTTAGTGGAGGCCCATGTTGGTACTTTGCCTACTCTAGCTATTTCTAATTATTCTCTCCCCAGCTATCTTTATAAACAAAACTCAACAGCCAAGTCATTTAAAATGCTTAAATCATCTTGCCATCAAACCAAAATTGTATAAAATATGTAAACCATTTAACCAAGCAAATATATGTTAAACATAAACAAATTTCTTCACAATTCTAAATGCTATACACTTCTAGGAAAATATTTTGGATAATCTACTTGGATAGATTCTAAAAATAGGCAAAGACTTCAAGTAAATTTAGCCACAAGTATATAAGTGGAACAAATTCACAAAACTATCAAATAAAACTAAAGTTAAAAGCAAAAATGTTAATAAATAGATTTGAGCTTATGTTAGACCTATATTCTCCCACTTATTAAACCATAATTAAATACGAATGCCAAAATATTTCACAAATTAACAATATAGGTTAAAATAAATCAATAATTTACTTGGTTCAGATTCCTAGGAGCAATAACTAGAGACACACATAACTTACATTTTGTTAAATAGCCCATTCCTGAGATAAGTCTTTGAATGTGAAATATTTGTTTCCCAAATATTAAGAATGAGAATTATCTATTAAGTAGAATGTATAATTGGCTTTTTCCTCTTCATTAACTTGTACTCACCAATCAGGCCCTGTTTTCTTTTATGTTTACAAGATACATTGCTGCAGCTATTTTGTGATCTATTTCTCCACATTTACAATATCTTTGATTTCTTTTTAACTACTTTTGTCTTTCAACTTTCTAAAATAGTCTTCTTTCTAATTTAATTTTCTAGTCCTGGATTATTGATATGTAAAAAAAATAATAAGACAAGATAATAATTTAAGATTACTTATCTTTTAGAAAACAGCTTTTATAAAATGCTCAATAAATTCATACCCTTAAAATTTAGGTTTTCTGTAACTATATACATTTCTTCATTCTCTAAACGGTTTGTTATAATTAATATTTAAATATGAAATAAACAACATTTATTCATTAGATTTAAATGCAAGAAAAATTTCTGTCTTCTCACCTTATGATGGAAGCAGCCCAATGGTGCTCTAACACCAACAGCCCAAGTATTACATTAGGAAAATCCTAAGTAGTCTTTATCGAGTCCAAAACACTAATGATGTAGTTCTTAACTATCCATAATTGCCCTTGGTTTAATTGGCATGTTTAACTCAGAAGCCATCAAATAGGAAAAGGAAAAGAAAGAGCACTTTATACTCCCCTCTATATTTCTCAACTTGAAAGCATGTAGTGAATATGCGTGTGAGCTTGAATTCTGGATCTGACACTTAAGAATTTAATACTTGAGCTTCAGTTTCCTCTTATGTAAAATAGGAGTAATAATAATGTCTGCCTTATGGTATTGTTGTGATGAGTAAATGAAGTAACATATTTAAAAAAGTTTATAAGAACACCTAGCACATAGTATGAGCTTAAGAAATGATAGGCAGTATCTTATACTGTTCACATTTTTCTTCACAAATTCCCAAGTACCAGACTGAAAGCTAAAACTTGAGGTCAGTCTTTTGTGTCATGCTTGGAATCGTAGAAGTATATCCCCATCCATCTTTCAAAATCTTTACAGAAAAAAAAAATATATATATGATGTCCATTAAATTCTCATTTTAAAACTAAAAATAAGGTCTTATAAGTGTAGTTTCTCATCTAAATCACAAATACAGTCTGACATATTTACTAAGTGTACACAATTTGAAGTCACCTGATAGAGGTGATTGCAAAATAAAATAAATTAGAATTTTAACAAATTTAAAGTGCATACAGGTATAAATTAAGGATGTTGCTAAATCATTTTTATTAAATTTATTGAGGTAACATCGGTTAATAAAATTACACAGGTTTCAACTGTGCAATTTAATAATATGTCATATGTATACTACATTGTGTGTTCACTACCCAAAGTTAAAATTTTTTCTACCACCATATATTTGACTCCTTCCCTCCTTTCCTCTGGTGACTACTAAACTGTAGTCCATGCCCATGGGTCACCATGCTATATTAGTAGCAAACATGTGGGTAATATTTAATTATTCATTTTTAATAAACTTTTAAAATAATGGACACCAATAAATGTGTTGGTAAGAAAAAATTGATTTATATCTCACATAAAATGACACAATACCATCCCATCTCACTATTACTCCCCTCTGCATCCTCCTCACACTTACATATACACACAACTTAAACCTTATTTAAGGATGCAGTAAAGCATGGTGATTAAGAGCTCATGCTCTGGAGACAGACTGCCAGAATTAAAATCCTGATTTTAAGACTTATTAGATATTTGACTTTCAGCAAATTAAGTTCTTTCAAACTTAATTGCCTCATTTCTGAAAAGAAATGACAGTAGTGGTGCCTACCTAAAATGATAATGAGATTGTTTTAAGTGTTAACAGATTAATGCATCTAAACAAATTGGAACAGACTTTGGCACTTAGTAAGAGCCCAGTAATAGTAATTACAGTAGTCTCCCTCTTATGCATGGGGGATTCATTTCAAGACCAACAGTGGATACCTGAAACCTCAGATAGTACCAAATTCTATATATACTATATTTTTCCTATACAGGAATACATTGGAGATACTGTATATTTGCTTCAGACCACTGCAATAAAGTTAATAACACAAGTAAAGATGTCACACAATGTTTTGGTTTCCTTGTGCATGTAAAAGTTATGTTTAAACTATCCTGTACTCAATTAAGCGTGCAATAGCATCATGTCCAAAAGTACAATGCATATACCTTAATTAAAAATACTTTATTGCTAAAAGAAAGCTAATTATCATATGATCCTGTTGAAAAAATTCTGCCTATAGACTTACCCAATGCAAGGTTGCCACAAACCTTCAATTTGTAAAAAACACAATATCTTCAAAGTGCAATAAAAGAAATGAAACAATGTATGCCTGTTCATACATATTTATAATAAAATTAAATTTATAAATTAAGCACAATAAGAGATTAATAACAATTACTACTAATAAAAAAGAACAATTATAACAATATGCTCTAATAAACATTTTGTAAGTGTTTCTCTCTCTCTCTCTTTTTTTCTCTCTCTTTTACTATCTCTCTCTCTCTTAACGGATCTGATAATTGAGATGGCTACTAAGTGACTAATGGGCGAGTAGCTTATACCGCACTAATATGCTGGAAAAAGAGATAACTCATATCCCAAAAGGGGCAGATCAGGAAGGCATGAGAATTTATCACACCACTCAGAACAGTGTGTAATTTAAAATAGTATTTTTTTTTAAATTTCTGAACTTTAAAAAAAAATATTTTTGAACTGCTGGTGACCTCAGGTAACTGAAACCACAAAAAGCAAAACTAAAGATAAGGAAAGACTACTATAATATTTATATTTCTTTGGAAACATAACATCAGAAATTACAAAAAAAATTATCTTTTTATTTTGCCACTGTGGGATAAACTCTTAAAGAATAGCTATTTTCTTACTGTTTTGAAACATGGTTATATAGTATATAGTCTAATATCAATCAGTAGTGGCATAATAAAGATTAGAGAACATATTTAGTTGTCTCACTGCTATATTATATATGGGGACTCCAATCAAAGCTGTATAAGTAGCCTCAACTTTTAGGCTTCCCCAATAGTTGAATAAAGCTAACATGTAAAATATATTTACTATATCTATAAAGAATCATATTTTGCACACTCTCTCATAAAGCAAATAAAAAAAAAATAAGTTATGATTGTACCTGAACACTGAATAGTTCCAATGTCTCCATTCCAGGGATTTTGGCAATTAGCACGACATCCAATAGAAGCATGTAGGTGTAAATATTTAACTCCATTCTATAGAAAACAAACTCATGCTACAGAAGGACTATATGATCTGCTTAGCCACAGCGGTTAAAATCTACTTGACTCCTCTTTGCCTAGGGGAAAGAATAAAGGAGATAGTTATCACTTGTATGGTGTAGTCTTTTTTTTTTTTTTGTAAGCCTACAGCACCCGGTCTTCCTAGGCAGTCTCCCATCCAAGTACTAACCAGGCCCAACCCTGCTTAGCTTCCAAGATCAGACAAGATCGGTCGTGTTCAGGGTGACATTGCCATAGACACTTATGGTACAATCTTAATATTAACAATTGCTAAGTTTAAATAAGTACTCTAAGCTCTCCCATGGGAAATCTTGGAACCCTGCAGGATGTTCAAATATTTAAATAAAAGCTACTCTTACCAATGGATAAGATAAAGAGCGGAAGCTATAAATTGTGGATATTACTCAAGATTTCAAAGAGGCTTTCCTAAATTTTGCTCTCCAAGCATCTCTCAAAAGTTAGGTCATATAAATATGCAAAATGAATGACAAAGTTTTTTTAAAAATGAGCTATAATACACATACCAAAAAATAGAACATTTAAAACTGTATAACTTATTATTGCCAATTTGGATGCCTTTTATTTATTTCTCTTGTCTAATTGCTCTAGCTAGGACTCCAACACTCTATTGAATAAAAGTTGTCATAGCAGACAGCCTTATCTTGTTCCTGATCTTAGAAGTAGGCTTTTAGTTTTTCACCATTAAGTATGACATTGGCTAAGCGTTTGTCATATATAGCTTTTATTACATTGAGATACTTTTCTTCTATAACCACTTCATTAAGTGTTTTAATCCTAAATGGATGCTATATCTTGTCAAATGCATTTTCTGCATATCTTAATATGATCATATAATTTTATCTTTGATTTCAATTATGTGGTGTATCACATTAATCAATTTGTGTGTGCTAAACAATCCTTGAACCTCTGGAACAAACCCTATTTGATCATGATACATAATCTTTTTAATGTATTGTTGTATTTGATTTGCTAGTATTTTGTTTAGGATTTTTGCATCTGTATTCATCAGAAATATTGGTCTATAGTTTTCTTATTTTGTGTTATTCTTACCAAGGTTTGGTATCAGGATGATGTTGGCTTCATAAAATGAGTTAGAAACTATTGCCTCTTCTTCAATTTTTTGAAAGAATTTGAAAAGACTAGATGCTAAATCATCTTTGAATGTTTAGTAGAATTCACTAGGAAATTCATAGCATTTCTACAAACCAACAATAAAATTTCAGAACAAGAAACAAAAAATCATTGTGTAATTGCAACAAAAAGAATAAAATATTTAAAATAAACTTTAAAAAGCATGTGAAAGATCTATACACTAAAAAGGATAAGACATTATTCAAAGAAATTGAAGAAGACACAAGGAAATGAAAAGATATTCAGTATTTATGGATTAGAAGAATCAACATAGTTAAAGTTATTTTATTACCCAAAGTAATTTACAGATTTAATGCAATTCTCATCAAAATCTCAATGACATTTTTAAAGAAATAGAAGAAAAAATCATCACATATGTATAAAATCACAAAAGACCCTGAATAGCCAAACAAACCTAAGAGAAAAGAACAAGGCTAGAGGTATCAATCTGCCTCACTTCAAATTATACTCAAAAGAGACAATAATCAAAACGGTATTGTATAATCAGAAAAACAGACACACAGAACAATAAAACAGAATTGAGAACCCAGAAATAAACTCTTGTCCATATGGGCAAATAATTTTTGACAAAGGAGCCAAAAACATAAGATGAAGAAAGGAAACTTTCTTTAATAAATGGTGCTGGTCACATTGGAAAGCAACATGCAAAAGGAGTGTAAAAAGACAGCTATCTGTCACCATACACCAAAATTGACTCAAAAGAGATCAAGGACATAAATATAAGCCCTGAAACAATACATTGCATAAAAGAAAACATAGGTGCTAAACTCATGGACCTGGGATTTAGAGAAGATTTTATAAATTTGATCTCAAAGGCAAGGGAATGAAAGGCAAAAGTAAATAAATGAGACCATATTAAATTAAAAAGATTTTACACAGCAAAAGAAACCATCAACAAAACAAAAAAGCATCTAACTAAATGGAAGAAGATATTTGCAAAGAACACCTCTAATAAGGTGCTAATATTCAAAACATACAAAGAACTCATACAACTCAATAACAAACAAATAATCTATTACAAAATGGGCAGAGGATCTGAACACACATTCTTCCAAGAAGACACACAAATATCCAAAAAACATATGAAAGGATGCTCAATTCACTAGCGATTTTAAAAATGCAAATCAAAACCACCATGACATACTACCCTACACATGTTAAAATGGCTATCATCAACAGGACAAGTAATAACAAGTGTTGGAAAGGTTGTGGGGAAAAGAAACCCTCATATATTTCTGGTGGAAATGTAAATTGGAAATCCTTATAGTAAACATTATGAATGGTCCTCAAATAATTAAGAATAGAATTACCATCTGACCCAGAAATCCCTCTTTGGGTATCTACCGTCAAATTTGTAAACTTTTATTCATAAAGGTATATCTACCCTGATGTTCATTGCAGCATTATTCATAGTGGCCAAGACATGGAAACAACTGAAGTGCCCTTCAATAGATTATTTAATAAAGATGTAGTACTTATATACAATGAAATATTATTCAGCCATAAGAAGAGATGAAATACTGCCATTTGCGATGGTATGGATAGATCTTGAGATTATCATGCTAAGTGAAATAAGTCAGACAGAAAAGTTGAGAACCATATGATTTCAGTCACATGTGGGATATAAAACTGAAAGCAACAAATGAACAATACAAAAAAAAAAAACAGACTCACTGATACGGACAGAAATTTATTGAGTCATGAGAGGGAAGCGGGGAGTCTAGGAGGTAGATAAGGGTAAAGGGGGTCAGAAAGAAATTTAACTTTGAGTGGTAAACATACAATGCATTATACAAATGATGTATTATTGAATTGTACACTTGAAACCTATGTAATTTTATTAACTAGTATTACCCCAATAAATTTAATAAAATAAAAAAATAAAATTATATATTTAGTATATCTAATGTATTAACATTAAAATTGTGCCACCATGATTAATACATAATTTCAGAATATTTTTATTACCATAAAGTAAATCTCATAATCATTAGTAGCCATTCCCCATTTCACTCTACCCTTACCCATCCCCTGGAAACTACACATAATAATTCTGTATTTATGGATTTGCTAATACTGGGCAATTCATCTAAATAAAATAATTTATTTTGTGGCTTTTTGTGTCTGGCTTCTTTCAGCAAGCCTGCTGTTTTTAAAGTGCATCCATGATCGAGCCTATATTATTACTTCATTGTTTCCAGTGCTTAATAATATTTCATTGTACAGCTGGATAATATTTTGTTTATTTATTTATTAGTTAACAAACAATTGGTTTGTTTCTATTTTTTGGTTCTATTATTAATGCTCCTATGAACATATGTGTACAAGTTTCTGTGCAAATGTTTTCATTTATCTCGGATATATAACTAGAAGTGGAATTGCTGGACCATATAATAACTTTATGTTTAACATATTTAAAATTTGCCAAACTTTTCAACAACAGTTCCAGCCTTTTACATTATCACCAGGAATGTATAATGGTTCCGATTTCTCCATTGCCTTCCCAATTCTCATTATTGTCTGTTTTTTTACTATTATTATTATTATTATTATTATTATTAATGTCATTATAGTGTGTACAAAGTGGTATCTCGCTGAAGCTTCAATTTGCATTTCTCTAATGACTAATGATTTTAAGCATCTTTCCATGTGCTTATGAGACATTTTTACATCTTTAGAAAACTATGTGTTCAGATTCTTGGTCCATACTTTAATTCAATTACTTGCATTCTTTTTATTGAATTTTAAATATTATTTTCTATTCTAGAAAACCAAGCCAATTAATATACATAATTTACAAATGTTTTCTCTAAATCTGTGAAGTTTCTTTCTACTTTCTTGATTGTGTCTTGAAACACAAAGTTTTGAATATAGATGAAGTCCAATTTATATATTTTTCCTTTTGTTGCTATCTGAGTCACCTCTGTTTGCCATAACGAAATACCATAGACTGGGTAGCTTAAAAATCAAACATTTATTTCTCGCAGTTCTGAAGGCAAAGAAGTACAAGATCAAGGTGTCAATAGATTCAGTTCCTAGAGAGAACCCTCTTTCTAACTTATAGACTGATGCCCTTACTGTGTTTTTACATGGTGGGGGAAAAAAGAGCTCTAGTTTCTTTCTCTTCATTTAAGGATCCTAACTGCATTCCACCCTAAAGACGTAATTTAAAGCTAATGATCTCCCAAATGCCCATCTCCAAATATCATTGCATTAGGACTTAAAGCTTTGATATACAAATTTTGAGGGGACAAAATATTCAGTCCATAGTAGTTGTTCTTTCTTTCGTATCTTTTTTTTAGTTAATTAATTAATTAATTAATTTTTATGGTGACATTGGTTAACTAAATAAAATAAGTTTTAACTATACATTTTAACAGTAAGGCACTATGTGTTCATTTCCCATAGATAGATTTATTTCTGTCACCACATATTTGACTCCCTTTACCCAGTCTACCTCCCCCCTCTTCCTTCCCCACTCCCCTCTGGTAACCACTAGTCTATTGTCCATGACTCTGAGTCTCTGTTTGTTTGTCCTGCTCATTTGTCCCTTTTAGGTTTATATTCCACATACAAGTGAGATGTGATTTTCAACTTTTCTTTTGGCTTATTTCGCTTAGCATGATTATCTAGAGGTCCATCCATATTGTTGCAAATGGCAGAATTGTATCTCTTCTTATGATTGAGTGATATTTCATTATATATATATGTAACACTGCTTCTTTATCAAATCATCTATCATAGGATACTTTGGTTGCTTCCATGTCCTGGCCAGTGTGAATAATGCTGCTATGAACATCGAGGTTCAAATATCTTTTCAGCTATGGGTTTTCAAGTCTTTGGGGTAAACACCTAGTAGAGGGATTGCAGGATCGTTTAGTAGATCAATTCTTAGTTTTTTGAGAAACCTCCAGATTGTTGTTCGTAATGGCTGTAACAATTTGCAGTCCCATCAGCAGTATATGCGGGTTCCTTTTTCTCTGCATCCTCTCCAACATTTGTTATTATTTGTCCTGTTTGATAACAGCTATTCTAACAGGTGTGAGATATCTCTGTGGTTTTGATTTGCATTTCTCTAATAGCTAGTGATGTTGAGCATCTATTCATGTGTTTGTTGGTCATTTATATGTCCTCTATGGAGAAGTGTCTGTTCAGGTCCTCTGCTCAATTTTTGATTGGATGTTTTTTGGTTTTTATTTTTTTTGTTGTTGTTATTGAGTTGTATGAGTTTTTTGTATATTTTGAATATTAGGCCCTTATCAGAAGTATTGCTTGCAAATATATTTTCCCATTCGGATGGTTGTCTCTTTAGTTGTTGACGGTTTCTTTTGCTGAGCAGAGGCTTTTTAGTTTGATGTAGTCCCATTCATTTATTTTTGCTTAGACTTCCCTTGCCTTTCAGGTCAAATTCATAAAATCCTCTCTAAGTTCAAGGTCCTTGAGTTTAGTACCTATGTTTTCTTCTATGCAATTTATTGTTTCTGATCTTATATTCAGGTCCTTGATCCATTTTGAGTTAATTTTTGGGTACGGTGATAGAAAACTGTCTAATTTCATTCTTTTGCAGGTGGCTTCCCAGTTTTCCCAGCGCCATTTATTGAAGAGGATTTCCTTTCTTCCTTGTCTGTTTTTTGGCTTTTTTGTCAAATATTATTTTCCTATATAAAGATGGGTATACATCTGGACTCTCAATTCTGTTATCCCGGTCTGTGTGTCTGTTTTTCTGCCAATTCCATGCTGTTTTGTTTATTATCACATTGTGTTACAATTAGAAGTTGGGCAGAGTGATGCCTCGAGCCTCGGTTTTGTTCTCAGGATGTCTTTGGCAATTCAGGATCTTTTGTGCTTCCATACAAATCTGATGATTTTTTGTTTATTTCTTTAAAAAAAAACGCCGAGGGGATTTTGATGGGGATTGCATTAAATCTGTATAATGCTTTAGGTAATATGGTCATTTTAACTATGTTGACTCTTCCAATCCAAGAACACAGAATATCTTTCTATTTCTTTGTATCTTCGTTATATTTTAATAGGGTCTTATAGTTTTCATTACTTAGGTACTTTACATGTTTTATTAGATTTATTCCTAATTATTTCATTCTTTTTGTTGCAATTGCAAAGGACTTATTTTTTCTACTTCTTTTTCTGACAATTCATTATTATAGAAATGCTATGGAATTTGAACATTGATTTTGCATCAAGAAACTTTACTGTATTTGCTTATTGTTTCTAGTAGTGTTCTTGTGGAGTCTTTAGGATTTTCTATATAGAGAATCATGTCATCCGTAAATAGTGACAGGTTGATTTCTTCATTTGCTATTTTGATGCCTTTTATGTGTTTCTCTTGCCTGATTACACTGGCTAGGACCTCCAGTGTTATATTGAATAACAGTGATGGTATTAGACAGGCTCATTCTGTTCCTCATCTTAGAGGGCAGGTTTTTAGTTTTTCACCATTAAATGTAATGTTGGCCGAAGGTTGTTATATATGGCCTTTATTATGTTACAGTACTTTCCTTCTATATTGATTTTGTTAAGTGTTTTGATCATAACTGGATGACATATCTTGTCAAGGGCTTTTTCTGCATCTATTGATATGATCATATGATTCTTATTTTTTAATTTGTTTATGTAGTGTATCAAATTAATTGATTCACGTATGTTGTACCATCTCTATGTCCCTGGTATGAAGCCCACTTGAACGTGGTATATAATATTTCTAATATGTTGCTATATTCAATTCACTAGCATTTGTATTCATGAGAAATACTGGTCTGTAGTTTTCTTTTTTTGTGTTTTCATTATGGAGTTTTGGTATCAGGATAATATTGGTATCATAAAATGAGTTGGGAAGTATTGCCTCCTCTTTGATTTTTTGGAAGAGTTTGAGGAGAATACGTATTAAATCTTCTTTGAATGTTTTGTAGAATTCACTGGTGAAGCCATCTGGTCCTGGACTTTACTTTTTGGTAGATTTTTAATGATTGTTTCAATTTCCATAATGTTGATCAGTCATTTTAGATTTTCCAGTTCTTCTTGATTCAGTCTAGGAAGATCGTATTTTTCTAAGTACTGATCTATTTTTTGTAGGTTATTAAATTTGGTGTTATATTCTTTTTCATAGTATTATTGTATGATCATTTGTATTTCTGTGATGGCAGTCGTAATTTCCTGTCTTTCATCCCTGATTTTGTTTATTTCTGTCCTTTCTCTTTTTTCTTTAATGAATCTAGCCAGAGTTTGTCAATTTTATTAACCTTATCAAAGAACCAATTGTTCTAATTATGATTATTTTTCCCCTACTACTGACTTTAGGTTTCATTTGTTCTTCTTTTTCTATTTTTTTTTAAGATGAAGCATTAGATTATTTTGGGGAGGTGGGGCTCGTTCTTGTTTTGGGAGATAGGCCTGTAATGATATGAAATTTCCACTTATAATTGCTTTTGTCGTGCCCAAAAGTTATGATATGTTGTACTATCATTATCCTTTGTGTCTATGTATCTTTTGATCTCACTTTTTATTTGTTTTCTGACCCAGTTATTCTTCAGTAGCATGTTGTTTAAGCCCTATGTATTTGTGGTTTGTCCTGCTTTCTTTTTGCAATTGATCTCTAGTTTCAAAGCGCTATGATCAGAAAATATGGTTGGTGGGATTTCAACTGTGTTGTATTTGTTGAGGCTATCTATGTGTCCCAGTATGTGGTCAATCCTTGAGAATGTTCCATATGTACTAAAGAAGAATGTATAAGCAGGTGTTTTGGGATGGAAGGATCTGTAATGTCAATTATGTACTTGGTGTAATGTTCATTTAAGAATGTTATTTCCTTATTCATTTTCTGTTTGGATGATCTGTCCATTTCTGACAGTGGGGTATTTAAGTCCCCTACTACGATAATGTTTTGATCTGTTTCTCCTTTCAGTTCTGTTAGTAATTGCTTTACATATTTCAAAGCTCCTTGATTGGAATCATAGATATTAATAAGTGTTATGTCTTCTTGTTGGATGATTCCGGTTATCATTGTGATGTGTCTCTCCGTATCTTTCTTTACATTTTTCATTTTGAAGTCAATTTCATCCGATATTAGTACCACTTCGCCTGCTTGACACTAAATGCCATTTGCTTGAAATATCATTTTCCATCCTTTCACTTTGAGTCTATATTTGTCTTTGGAACTGAGATGTGTCTTCTGAAGACAGCATATTGTTGGGTTTATTTTTTGATTCATTCTGCAATTCTGTGCCTTTTTATTGGTGAGTTCAGTCCATTTACATTTAGAGTGATTATTGAAATATGAGGTATTCTTATAGCTATTTTATCTTTTGCTTTCTGGTAGCTCGGTGTTTCTATTGCTTCCTTGTCTTTGTGTTTCTATTTTATTTTGGTTAGCTTTTGTGGGCTTTGCCTCTGGTTCTTCTTGTTTCATGTTATATACTTCAGTTCTGATCTTTGATGTGTGGTTACTATTACGAATATGAAAAGGACAGTTATATATATATACATAGTCATCTATTTTCTTCTTTGTGTGCCTTATCTCCATTCCCCTTTGCGAATTTGGATCTTTGAATATTCCTCTTTTCAGTCATCGTTGTCTCAATTTGTCCTTATGTATTCTGAATGTTCATTATTAAATTGCTATAGCAATTCTCTTGTTATTATTTAAGCTTATAATGCCCTGTCCTTAGTAAGGGTTGCACTCTTCTGCTTCCATTTGCCTAGTAGTCACCTTATTTCTAATTATGTTTTTTTTTTTTTTTTGGTAGGGAGGGTCATTTTGTTTTAGGTAAGCTGACCCCTTTCAGTATTTCTTGTAATGCAGGCAGGCCTTGTAGTGGAGAATTTCCTCAAGTTTTGTATGTCTGGAAAGGTCTAAATTTCTCCTTTATTTCTAAAGGAGAGCTTAGCTGGAGACATTATTCTAGGCTGGTAATTCCTTTCACTTAATATTTTGAATATTTGATTCTACTACTTTCTGACTTGTAAGGTTCGTGCTGAGAAGTCCGACGAAAATATAATGGTTTTTCCTTTATAATTTACTGTTTTCTTCTCCCTGTTTGCCCTGATAATTCTTCGTCGTTGATTTTTGATAATTTTAATACAATGTGTCTTGGTTAAGGCCTTTTTGTTTTGAGATAATTGAGTGTTCTGTTGACTTCTTGAATTCCAAGCTCCAGCTCATTCCTTAGATTTGAGAAATTTTCATCAACTAATTTTCTGGAATTGCTCTCTAGTTCCTGCTCCTTTTCCTCCCCTTTGATAATGTCCATTATTCTTATGTGTCCTCTCCTGATGATATCAGCTAGTTCTTGTATTTTTCTTTCATTAGTTTTCCTTCTTCCTTTTCTCTCTTCTTCTGATTTATTTCTAGATTTCTGTCTTCTATATCACCGATCCTTTCCTCCATTTGGTCGACTTTATTTCCCAAGTTTGCTATTTCATTTTTTAACTCTTGCTGTGTGTTTTTTATCTCCAGAAGATCTATTCTGTTCTTTTTGAGGTTTTCGATCTCCTTGCTAAGGAACTTATTCTGATCATCTAGTTGATTTTTCAATTCCTGAAATTGTCGATATGACTAGTTTTTGATATCACTGAGTTTTTTCATAAGTTCATCCTAAATTCTCTGTCATTTAAGTCACATATTTCTATGTCTGTAAGCTTATTTTCTAGAGATTTTTCTCTTTCTTTATGTAATACCTTTTCACCGTTGTCGTTCATGTTTTTTAATAGACTATTTCTCCACCTCGGTTTTAATGGAAGTTTATTTTGCTTTTTTTTTCTTCCCCGGAAAGATAATTCATTATATAAAGTTCTTTCTTTAGTCTATTGCAAAGAAGGCAGTTTTCTTTTGGTTTTTAGTAAGTGGCATCTCAGCCTCTTGGATCCCTGCTTTATAAAAATCTTAATAATGCCTTTTTCTTCTTATAAATGTTTAATCACACTCGCTACCCTCAGTCTCAGTCCCTGTCAGTGTTAGCAACAGTTTTGGTAGTGTTTGCTCAGATTCCCTTGGACTCCACGGTGTTTTGTCTGGGAGGGTATGGGGGGAGGGCCCTCTGTGTTGAGAGATGGGGGCTGTGGCTCAGCCTTGATTTTTGCAACCACGGCTGGTAAAAATCAACTGTTGTTTCTTTGCTGTCCTGCTTCTCTGTTTTCTACCCTCATTACTGGGCACTACAACAGGCCACATGAGGCTCACAGCTCTCCCACAAAGGGCTATTTGGGGAACTTACTGCACCTTCTCCCCTCTCCCTCCTCCTCTCCCTCCTCCATCAGGGAGCTCTGGTGGCTGCAAAATAGCTTCTTTGTTTCTCCCAGTCTACCCCAAATAGCCAGGGTTCTGACCTGTGGTAGCTCTTATGCACAGATCCTATGCTCACACATGCTTGTGTTCAGTGAGTGTTTTTTGTTGAGTTTTAGATATTTAGCTAATTGTTGTTTCAAGAAGAGAGATATGAGGATATCTCTCATTCTGCCATGTTTCTCCAAACTCCTGCTTTGGTGTCTTATCCAAGAAACTGCTACCAAATCCAAGGCTGTGAAAATTATATCGTTTCTATAACATTTTAAAAATATATTTTATCTCTTACATTTAGTTATATGATTCATTTTTTTTGAGTCATTTTTGTGTGTGATATGAAGTATGGGTCTAATTTCATTCTTTTGCATATGGAAATATAGTTGTTTTGTCACTATTGGTAAATAGACTATCACTTTCCTATCAAATGTCTTATCACCCGTGTTGATATTCAATTGATAATGCATGAGATTTTTTCAGTACTTTCAATTTTATTTCATTGGTTTTTATGTCTATTCTTATGTTATTACCACATTCTCTCTGATTACTATAAGTTTTAGCAAGTGTTAAGATTGAAATGTCCTCAAACTTTGTTGTTCTTAAAATTTGTTTTGGTGTTTCTGGATTTTTTGCATTTATATCAGAATTTTATTGTTAATTTGTTGATTGTAAAAAAAGGTAGTTGGAATTTTGATAGGGACTTCATTGAATCTGTAAATCAGATTGTAGATTATCATCTGAAAAATATTAGGACTTTAAAAGCCAGTAAACAAAATATCATTTCATTTTCTTAACATTTCTTTAATGTTTTGAAGTTTACAGTGTTCCAGTCTTGCATTTCTTTGTCTATATTTCTATATATTTTATTTTTCTTTATGTTATAAATTAAATTGTTGTTATATTCAGGTTATTTATTGCTAGTGTATATAAATACAATTTATTTTTTGTATATTGATCTTGTATACTGAAAACTTACTGAGTTTACTTATTAATTCTAATGATTTTTGTTGATTCTTTAAGATTATATATATAAGATTATGCTTCTTTTTTTTTGCCTAATTGTCAATGTTAGAACCTCCAGTAGAAAGTTAAATATAAGTGATAAAAGCAAATATCTTTGTCTTATTTCTGACAAAGATATATATATCAAGGTTATATATATATA
>NW_011888844.1:899734-908716 GCF_000151845.1 Pteropus vampyrus | reverse complement strand
TGAGTTTAGTTTATTCTATTTCCAAAGTTTTAAAGTGAAAGGTGAGATTATTAATTATATATATTATTTTTCAATTAGGCATTTACAGTTATAATGTTTTTCTAAGCACTGCCTAAGCAGTGTCCCATAGTTTGGTTTACTGTGTTTTTTATTTTATTTTTATTTTTATTAATCTCAAAGTATTTTCTAGTTTCCATTATGATTTATTTTTTGACCTATCAAGTATTAGAGTGTCATAATTTTTGTATATTTGTGTATTTCCCAAAGTTCATTGTTATCGATTTCTAATTTTATTCTACTGTATTTAGAGAGTACACATATGATCTCAATCTCTTTAAAGTATCAAGAATTCTTTATGGCACAGTGCAAAGTATATCTTGGAGAATTCAAATACACATGAAAAATACGTATTGTACTGTTGGGTAGAGAGCTCTACAGTTACTTTGAGTTAGTTTATATGGTTGTTTATTTTTAAATATCTGTCTTTTCCTATTTATTATAAAAAGTGGAGTATTATAATTTATTATTCCTTTTGCATTGTGTATTCCTCCTTTCAATTATCTAAGTTTTAATATCATTTATTGTGGGGGACTGTTGTTTAGTGCATAAATGTTTATAATTATTATATCTTCTTGATAGAATGACACTTTTATCATAGAATGTTCTTCTCTGTCTTTAGGAAACATTTTTGAACTAAAATTTGTTCTGTCTGATATTAGTATAACCACTCTAGCTCTCTTTTAGCTACTGCTCAAACAGAATATTTTTTCCAACATTTTATTTTCAATCAGTTAGTATCTTGGAATCTAAATTTGTCTCTTATAGAAAACATAATAATTAGATTATATTCTTTCATTCTCTGAAGTGTATTGCATTCTCTGAAGTTTATAATTCATTTTTCTATTTGTACAATTATTTATTTATTTATTTATTTATTTATTTATTTATTTATTTATTTATAGCTTTATTGCATATATTTGACATAGTACCTTATATAAGCTTAAGGTATACAGCATAATGACTTGACTTATATATATTGTAAAATAATTTCTGCAATAAGTTTAGTTGACATACATCATCTCATACAGGTACTAAGAAAAGGTACAATTTCTTTTCCTTGTGATGAGAACAGTAGTATCTATGCTTTTTACAATATTCAAATATACTATACAGTAGTGTTGACTATAGTCATCATGCTGTGCATTACATCCCCAGAACTTATTTCTCCTATAACAAAATGTGTATCTTTTGACTATATTTATCCACTCCTCCACTCCTTACACCCTGACTCTGGTAACCATAAATCTGATTGCTTTTTTATGATTTTTTTATATTACATATTCAGTTGAGACCATGCTATATTCCATATTTGTCCTTTTTTTGGTCTGAATTATTTCATTTAGCATAGTGTCTTCAGAATCTATCCATGTTCTCACAAATGGCAAGGTATCCTTATTATATTATGACTAAATAATATTCTATTATATGTATGTGTATATATATGTAATCTTCTATATCCATTCATCTGTTGATGGACACT
Organism: Pteropus vampyrus; assembly: GCF_000151845.1. Classification (NCBI taxonomy): domain Eukaryota; kingdom Metazoa; phylum Chordata; class Mammalia; order Chiroptera; family Pteropodidae; genus Pteropus; species Pteropus vampyrus. The sequence goes on along the minus strand of NW_011888844.1, from coordinate 907,176 downwards.
TAAGTTGTCTTAGATTGTTTCCATGTATTGACTTTTGTAAATAATGTTGCTATGAGCATGGAACTACAGGTATCTTTTCAGCCTACTGTTTTTGTTCCTTCAGATATATTCTCAGAAGTGGAATTGCTGTGTAAACCAAAATTTAGACTGTATATAAGAAATATAAGCATTTATTTAAGCAAAAAGAGCTGCAGCCCAGGTAACATAGATACAGGCAGCAATCTAAATTGTTAGGTACATTTTGTGTAAATGAGGTATCCAAATTTTGCAGTTCTGATTGGATGTGGCATCTCTCAGTTCATTGATAGAAAGATAAAACTAGGATTTCCATTCAGTGGTTGACTCAGACTGCATAAACAAGCAAGACTTGTTGCATGAAATCAAGAGTTCAGTCTGAAGTTCTTCCCAGAAGAGTGTGTGAGGAGCTCCTGTCAGAAAATGGCCACTAGACTCTTATTCATAAAATTTGGGCCTTTGGTTGACAATGAGAAGTTCGTGAAAGCAGATAAATTCCTTCTTGATGTTTACATCAAATGTATCTTTTATCTAGGAGCTCGAAGATGAATCATAGTATAGTTTTATTTTTTAATGGACCCTCCATACTGTTTTCCATAATGTCTGTACTAATTTACAATCCTACAAACAGTGTTCAAGGTTATTATTTTATCCACATTCCCCCCAACATTTACTATCTCTTATAATGTTGAGGGAATCCATTTTCACAAGCATAAGGTGACATCTCGTTGTTATTTTGATTTTCATTTCCTTAATGATTAGTGATGTCGAGTACCTTTTCATGTACCTGTTGGCCATTTGAATATCTTTCTTTGGAAAAGTGTTTATTCTGGGCTTTTGCTCATTTTAAAGCAATTATTTCTGGATTTTGTTTTTGCCACTGACTTGTATAAGTTCTTTATACACTTTGAATATTAAACCCCTGTCAGATATATTGTGTGCAAAGATTTTTTTTTTCCATTTGATAGGCTGTCTTTTTATTTTGTTTGTTGTTTCATGTGCTGTGAAGAATAAGTTTTAACTTGATATATCCCCAGTTATTTATTTTTTATTGTGTTGCTTGTTCTTTAAGTGTCATATTTAAAAAAATCTTGCCCAAGCTGATGTGAAGTTTTTTTTTTGTTTTTCTGTTTTCTGCTAACAGTTTAATTTTTCCAGTCTTATAGTTAAGTCTTTAATCCATTTGGAGCATTTTGTGTGTGTGTGTGAGTGGTGTAAGACAGGTGTCTAGTTTCTCTCTTTTACATGTAAATATCTAATTTTTCCAGCACCATTTATTGAAGAAACTGTCTTTTCTCCATTGAGTATCCTGCATTCCCTTGTCAAGTAGTAGTTGACCGTATATGCTTGGCTTTATTACTGGGTTTTGAATTCTATTTTATTAGTCTATGCCTCTGTTTTTAACCTAGTACCATGCAATTTTGATCACCATAACTTTATAACATAGCTTGGAAACAGTAAGTAAGATGTCACCCACTTTAGTCTTCTTTTTCAGGATTGCTTTGGATATTCAGTAACTTTTGTGATTCTATATAAATTTTACCATTATTTTAACTTTTTAAAATGCCATTGGAATCTTGATAAGTATTGAACTGATTCTATATATAGCTTTGAGTAGTATGGACATGTTAATAATATTAATTCTAACCCATAAACATGGGATACCTTTTCATTTATTTGTAACTTGATTGTTTTCATTAACGTCTTGTACTTTTCAGTGTAGAAATCTTTCACCTGCTTGGTTAAATTTATTTCTAAGTATTTTATTTTTGATATTTTAAATGTATTTTTTTTTCTTTTTAGATAAATTATTGTTAATATAGATATGGTACTGATTTTGTATGTTAATTTTATATCCTACAACTTTACTAAATTTATTGATTAGATTTAACCATCATGTTGTTGTTGGAGTTTTAGGATTTTCTATATATAAAATTATGTCATACACAGAGAGAATTTAGTTTATATTTTTCTAATTCTAACGTTTCCATTATTTATTTTATTTTTTGTCTGATTGCTATGTCTAGAAATTCTAGTAGAGGTCATGAAGGGTGAGTACTCTGGTATTGTTCCTTATCTAAGAGGAAAACTTTCCAACTTTCATCAATGAGTAAGATGTTAGCTGTCGGCTTCCCATATAAAACCTTTATTATGTTAAGGTATGTTTTTTATGTAACTATTTTGTTAACAATTTGCATCATGAATAGATTATGAATTTTTTTGAATGCTTCTTCTGTATTTATTTAGATGACCATATGCTTTTTATATTTCATTTAATTGATGTAATGTGTCAGTTTTGCTTTGTGTTTGTCATACCATTCTTGCATCTCAGGTTAAATCTTGCTTGACCATGATGACAGACATTTTTAATGTGTTGCAAATTAGATTTGCTAGTATTGTATTGAGAAATTTTGCATATATATCCATCCAGGATATTAACCTCTACTTTTAAAATTTTATTTATTTTTGTGTTCTTTTCTAACTTTGGTATCAGGATAATGCTGACCTTGTAAAATAAGTTTGGAAATTTTCCTTCCTCTTCAATATTTTGCAAATTTTTTAGAAATATTGGTGTTATTTCTTTACAAGTTTGGTAAAATGCACAAGAGAAGCCATCTGGTCTTGGTTTCTTTCTTTCTTTCCTTCCTTCCTTCCTTCCTTCCTTCCTTCCTTCCTTCCTTCCTTCCTTCCTTCCTTCCTTTCTTTCTTTCTTTTTTGTTTTCTTTTTGTTTTCTTTTTTTTTTTTTTGTGGTGGTGCAGGGAAAGATGCTTGATTACTGATTTAATGTCCTTACTAGTAATTGTTATTTTCAGATTTTCCATTTCTTCCTCATTTGGTCTTGGTAAGTTTAATATTTCTGCGTTATCTGTTGTAAGTTATCCTCCTTTGTTTAAATCTTGCTGATGTGGGTGCTCTCTCTTCATTTCTTCTTTGTTGTTAAAATGTTTTTTCCCAGATTTATTGAAATATAGCAGACAATTAGTTGCTTATATTTACATTGTACAATTCAATAAGAATTTTTTTATTATAGTTGACATACAATAATATACCAGTTTCAGTTTTATAGCATAGTGATCAGAGAACCACATAACTCACAAAGCAATCACCCCACTAAATCTAGTACCCTCTTTCCCCTTACATATTTATTATAATGTTATCAACCATCTTCCCTATACTACAATCTACATCTCCATGTCTATTCTGCAACTATCCATTTGTACTTCTTAATCCCTTTGCCTTATATTTTGTCCCCCCAACCCCCTTCCCACCTAGTAGCTTTCAAAATATTCTCTGTATCTATGAGTTTATTTCCACTTTTGTTGTTGTTGATTTTGTTCTTTAGATTCCACATGGAATTGAAACCATGCGATATGTGTCTTTCTCTATCTGACCCATTTTATTCAGTGCAGTAACCGCCAGAACCTTCAAGGCAATATCTTTTCCAATCCTTTTCCTTTTAGTCTGTGTGTGTCTTTTAATCTGAAGTGAGTCTCACCCACTCTATCTTTTGGTTGGAGCACTTAATTCTTTTCCATTTGAGGTACTTGTTGATAGGAATGTAGTTATTACCATTCTTTAGTCCTGCTTCTGATACATTTTTTTTTAATTCTCAAAGAAGTCCCTCCAACATTTCCTGTAATAATGTCTTGGACTTGTTAAGTTCCCTTAGCTTATTTTTTTGTCTGGGAAGCACTTTATCTGTCCTTCGACTCTAAATGATAGCTTTTCTGGATAAAGTATTCTTGATTGTAGATCCTGTGTTTTCATCATGTCAAATATTTTGTGACAAGTCTTTCTGTCCTACATAGTTTCTTTTGAGAAATTAGCTTCCAGTCTTATGAGTGCTCCCTTGTAGGTAAATTATTGCTTTTCCCTTGCTACTCTTAAGATTCTCTCTTTGTATTTAATGCTTGACATTTTAATTATGAAGTGTCTTGGTGTGGGCCTCTTTGGGTTCCTGATTTTTGAGACTCTGTTTCCTGGGGTTGTATGAATATTTCCTTCATCGTGTTAGGGAAGTTTTCCATCATTATTTCTTCAAAGAGCTCTTCAGTATCTTATTTTATTTCTGGTACTCCTATGACATGGATATTTTTACATTTAATAGTGTTCCATAGACTCCTTAAATTATTATTATACTCTTGGTTTCTTTTTTCTTGTCATTCTGATTGAATGTCCTTGGCTTCCCCATCCCCTATATCGGTAATTTGATCCTCTTTTTATCTACTATGTTCATTCCACTTAATATACTTTTCATCTCAGATAATATGTTCTTCATTTCTGACTGGTTCCCTTTTATAATTTCCGTTTCCATTTTTATGTTTTTTTTTTTCTCTTTGTTAAAGTCCTCACTGAATTCATCTACACTGCCTCTAAGTTCATTGAGCACCTTTATAACCAGTGTTTTGAACTCTACATCTTTTAGAGTTTGACTCCATTATTTCTGGATCTCTGTTCTGTTCTCTTATATGGTTTCTGCTTCTTTGTCTTCCCATTTTGGCTGTCTTTCTGTGTATGTTTCTATGTACTAAGCAAAGCTCCTAAGTCTCTTGGTCTTATTAGTGGGGATTTGTGTAGTAGGTGTCCAGTGGCACAGTCCTGAGAGGAGTTAAGTAGCAGGCCAAGTTTAGCCCAAGGCTGTGCTTCTCTGAGGCCACCTGTTAAGATTAAGCAAGCAATCCACAGATGCTACAATTATAGCGAAGCCATGCCAGAAACCGAGGTCAGCTACCATCAGTGTGAGTCTAGGCGCTGCTCAGCAAGGGACACCTGACTCTCTGAGGACACATCTGGATATGGCTTGGGTAGGCTGTGAGTTGAGAGAGGTGAAATTTCAGGGAATCCTCTGGAGGGAGCAATCTCTGGTATTTATTTTGATGACATCTCAGCTATGGCAGTGTTGAGTCCGCATACTGGGTCGGAGGGAGGGCTCAACAGAGAAACAATGGATACCACCAGTACTTCTGTACAGAGCGAGTCTCACCTCGGCCTTCACTCAGACATTGTCTCCCTGTAAGTCCCTGGTGCCCCCCGCACAGCTGAACTGGCGCTGGTGCTCAGAGCGATCAGTTCCATCACTGCTAAAGTCCAGTTGCAGACACTACCCCTTTAAGAGGTGTCTGCAGCTGCTGGCTACTGCTACTATGGCCTCTGTCCCACTCATCTGCTTGGGACCAGGCAGCCTCACTTCCTCGCCTCGTCCTATCTCCTCCCATTGCAGGGTGATTTCTTATTTTTCTCCCTAGTTGTAGGGCTTGCTCATCTAGATCCCAGGTGATTTTCCTTGCTGTTTGCTCCTTGTTTCTGTCACAACTTTGATTTGGTTGCCAAAGGGATAAACAGAACCTCTACCATCTACGCCATTATTTTATCTCTCTCAATCATATTTTATAATCTTAACTTTTTATTCGTCTTTTCTATTTTTAAAATGTTGCTCTTACACTTTAAACCTACAAAATGTTTTCCTTATTTCTTTGGTAATACATTTAATAGCCAATTTAAAGTATTTATTTAGTAAGTGCACCCTCTAGACTTGCTCAGGAAAAGTTTCTATTGATTGTCTATGTTTAGGCCATGCATTTATGCTTCTTTGAATGGCTTAAAATGTTTATGTTGTTAAAAAGTGGGTATTTTAAATGATAAAATATGTAAACTTTGTAAATCAGATCCCATGTAAAGTGTTTAGTGTTATTGTTTGTTGTTTTGTGACATTGATTGTCAGCTTACTGACATTTCTTAGTAACATTTCTTTTGTAAAGTTTATGTTCTCTGACCTGTTTAGTCAATGATACGTTTGCTCAGTTATGACAGTGGTCAGCTAATTATTGCACACAAAATTTATTAAATAAATAGAACCAAAAAGTGTCCTAGCCTTTTCCCAAGTGCTCTGAATGTATGTGAGGGCACACTTTAAACACACATCCAAGCAGTTTACAACGCTGCCTTAATCTTCCTCTCTTGTTTGTGGAGAGCCTTGAGTTCAACCTCAGTGAGAACTTAAGGCCTTTCTAGTGTTATTTTGTGCATAGCTCTACGATTGCATCTCCTAAATTCTCAAGAATTTGTTGAAGATTTCCAAGGCCCCTATGGGCATCTAATTCCTCAAATTTTATTATTAAGATTTTTGTTTAGCCAATTGTTTGCCCTAGTTGTTATTGACAAACTCAAACACCTTAAAGCTAAACAATTGCCTGTGAACATTGTCAAGGTCATTATGGAAAAGGATTTTTACAGTTGGTTAGCTCTTAGTCATGTCAAATACAGACAGTCTTTCAAGATGTATCTTCCAAGGAATCGCCAGGCAGGCTATATAATTTTATTTCCTTAGGAATGGTGTTTTTGAAAAAAAGCTTTAACACTATTTTTCTCCTCCTGGATGACATATTGCTAAATTTCATTGTGAATTTAGAGCTGTAGAATTTAAAGACTATCGCAGAACTATATAGTAGGAGATAGGAATGAGGCACAGTATAATGAGAAAAAAATCTCACTGCTATTACCTAAATTTAAACTTCTTCCTTGAATAAATGCTTCTTATATTGTTGCAAGACTTTGACTAATTTACAGAGTTCTAAAAAAGTTTATTTTGATGATTTTTGCCTGTTTTTGTTTCTTGTCCAAGATCCTTACTCTACCATTTTATGGATATTATCTCCAAATTAAGACTTTAGTTCTGAAGTGAGTCTCTTGTAGGCAGCATATATAAAGGTCTTGTTTTCTTATTCATTCAACTTATAATTTTTGATTGGAGCATTTAATCCATTTACATTTAAAGTAATTATCGATAGATATGTAAGTATTGTCATTTTTGCAATCCATATTTCTTATTTTGTTATAGTTTAATGTATTTTAATAGCAAACTTACAGGAACAGCACAGAAGACAGACAAAACTAAAAACATGTACTTGTATGTAGACAACTCAGAAAAGTATAATGAATGGATGGAATCTACTGATAAAAATACTACAAACACCATTTAGTTGCCATCATTAAGAAATTTATTTGTTTTAAAAAAAATCCAAATGCTGGCATTGTCCAGAGAAATTTAACAGATTTATTTATAATTGCTCTGAAGTTGAACTGGTGAAACTTGTTCACTGAAATATTTTTACTTTCATTAATGCTTTGTGTCCCCACATTTACAATAAAAATTCACGCACGAATGAAAATGGAAAAACTGCCAATACTTGATTTCTATCTCCTATTTTTCTCCATGCAATCATATACTTAGGTATCTTTTGATACCGTGGAAGGAAAATACACACATACACACACACACACACACATACACACACAAACACACACATATATACACACACATATATATACACACACACATATGTGTGTGTGTGTGTGTATAAACATATTTTTTAAAACAAATAAATTTCTTAAAGATGGCAACTAAATGGTGTTTGTAGCATTTATG
>NW_011888844.1:893873-899564 GCF_000151845.1 Pteropus vampyrus | reverse complement strand
ACACACACATATATATATAATGTTCAGAACTACCAATAACAGGAAGAAGATAATTTTTTAAAGAATGAAATGTTTCTCATCATAGTGGATTCTTAAGAATATTCTTCACATATGTGGCATACTAGCTAGATGTCTTTTGACATAATTGTTACACATTTGACATGGATAGTATACAGGTTTGTGTCTTCAAAAAGGCCTCACTTGCCTCCTGCAAAACACCAATAGCTGCACTTGGAAGTGCAGATCTGTTTTGAAGTCCTGAGCAATTTCTCCCACCAGACGCTAGAAGGAAAGTTGCAAATAAGATGTTCAATGGACTTTTGATAACACCTAAATTCACAGAGTGCCACAGTATCAGGCCTGTAATGATTAGGTTTCTTTACCCTTCCAGTAGAGAGTGCACTCTTGTGAGCAGTTTTTGTAGCCAGTTGCTTCCTCGGTGGTTTACCACTGTTCAATTTGCAGGCAGTCTGCTTTGTATGAGCCATGGTGTAGAGACCTCCTTACTTACCCTCCTTCTCCTTCGTCTGGAGCTCGGGGAGCTAGGGGTGGCTCTGGCGTTAGAGAGTGATGGCAGTATAGAGGCGGCTGCGAACACAATTGCATTTTTTTCTTCTTTTTATAGAAGTCCCTTTAACATTTCTTGTAATACTAGTTTGGTGGTGATGAACGACTTTAGCTTTTCTTGTCTGGGAAGCTGTTTATCTGTCTTTTGATTCTAAATAATAGCTTTTCTGTGTAGAGTAATATCAGCTGTAGACCCTTGCTTTTAATCATTCTGAATATTTCATGCCACTTTCTTCTGGCCTGCAAAATTTCTGTCGAGAAATCAGCAACAGTCTTATGGGAGCTCCCTTGTAGGTAACTAATTGCTTTTCTTTCTGTTTTTAAGATTCTCTCTTTGTCTTTAACTTTTGACATTTTAATTATGATGTGTCTTGATGTGGACCTCTTTGAGTTCACCTTGTTTTAGACTCTCTGACTTTTCTGGGCTTGTGTATATATTTCAAGAGGTTAGGAAAGTTTTCTGTCATTATTTTTTTCTAATAGATTTTCAATTCTTTCTTCTCTTTCTTTTTCTAGTATGCTTAATGTTATCTCAGAGGTCCCTTAAACTATCCTTATTTTCTTGTACTGTTTTTTTCTTTTTGCTGTTTGATCAAAAGACACATAGAAACTAAAAGTAAAGAGATGGAAAATGTGTATTTCATGAAAATAAAAACAAAAAAGAAAACAAACAAACAAAAAGGCTAGGGTAGTAATTCTTATACCAGAAAAAATAGACTTTAAAACAAAAGCTAGAGAAAAAAAAATATCACTGGGGACTTCTGGTCAAGATGATAGAGTAGGTAAATGCTGTGCTTGCCTCCTCTCACAACCACATCAAATTTACAAGTAAACTACAGAAACTACAGAGAATTGCTGAAAGTGTAGTTGAAAAGAAGTCCTGCAACTAGAGCCACAGAAAAGAGGACAACTTGAGACTCTAAAAAGAGATGGAGACATTAAATGAGCTGGTCCCACATCCACATATGGCAGTTGAGTATCGGTAGAATATCTCAGCTGCAGAGGTCCCCCTGAAAGAGCGAGGGGTTCTGGCCCCATACCAGGATCTCCAATGAGAATTCCAGTGATAAAAAGTGAAGTCTCTACAACTTCTAGATGTGAAAACAAGCAGAGACTGTGACTGAAAAGGAAGGTTGAAGGAGTCACAGACTTTTCTTTCAAGGGGCCCATGCACGAACTTACCTGATGATGGACTCACTTCCTCTGAGATCCAGCTCTGGGGCAGCAGCTTGAAAGACGTCAGTGATATATGGGGAAAAACTGAGTTGTCTGTCTTTAGGGTGAGGGCTGAAGGGGATGCTTTCTTTCAGACAGAAGTGCTGTCAGAGGGCATTGTTACTTTTTTAAACCTGCCCCAACTCAACTTGCAGACTCAGGTAGGCACCATATCGGAGTCTTCAACAACCTGGCTAACAGTGGTCACCCTACCCAGGTGATTCCCTAACCTTGCCCTCCCAACCTGTGGGCCCAATCAAGCTGCTTCCAGTAGATTTTCCATACAAATGGCCTGTCTTAGCTCTTGCTACAGACTTTTCTAAAATCTCTCAAAGGTTCACAAAACCTAAACAAGCAGTATTTGATTTGATCTCGGTGTGCCCTGTACCTCTTGCCATGCAGCTCCAAGCCCGGCACTAGAGTCAGCCAGTCACTGTTTGTGGTTTGTCATCTTGAACCACTTTCAAGTTCAGCATGGGTAGTGGCCATCTACAGATTGTTTGGTGGCTCATATCAGGTAGCCACAGGCAGGGCATAGGCTGCAGCTGAACTTGGCGTGTAGGAGGGCCCCTCCCAGGAGAACCTAGCTTATACACTTGATAGCCAGTTTTGGTCAGAGCCAGAGTACCATCCAGAGTGACTTCTGAGGATGACATACCCAAAGGACAGAGAGGGCCAGCACTGGAGCTCTGTTAAAGTGAATCTGACTCTGTAGGGTTAGCCCCTTTACAACAGCTCTTCTTCTGGTCAAGGCTAGTTATCACAATCAATCAGCCTGAGGGTCAATTTCTTTCATCGATGAGCAAATAGCAACCAAGGCTCAAATACAACAGAAGAGCACACATAACCCATAAAGAATAGGACAAAGAGTAGATGTTGTGTGTGTGTATATATAATGGAATATTATTTATATATCATATTAATGGAATATTTCTCAGCCATTAAAAAAGAATAAAATCTTACCATCTGCAAACAACATAGATGAACTTAGAGGGACTTGTGTTGAGTGGAGTAAGTCAGAGAGAGAAAGACAAATGTCATATGTGGAATTTAAAGAACAGGATAAACAACAGAAAAAAGATCATGGATAAAGAGAGCATTTTGATGGTTGTCACTTTGAGGGGGGATGGGTGAAGAGGAGGGGATTAAGAGGAACAAATTGGTTGTTACAAAAAAGTCATGAGGATGTAGAGTGGAACATGAGGGACACTATCAGTAGTATTTTAATAACTATGTATAGTGTCAGACGGGTACTGGATTTATTGGGGCAATCACTTCCTAAGTTATATAAATGTCTAATCAATATGTTGTACACCTGCAACTAATATAATATTGTATGCGAACTATAATTGGAAAACTTAGAAAGAAAAAAAGAAAGAAAGAAAGAAAGAAAGAAAGAAAGAAAGAAAGAAAGAAAGAAAGAAAGAAAGAAAGAAAGGAAGGAGGGAAGGAAGGAAGGAAGGAAGGAAGGAAGGAAGGAAGGAAGGAAGGAAGGAAGGAAGAAAGGAAGGAAGGAAGGAAGCTGGGAAAATTGGAAAACCACATACAAAAAAATGAAACTAGACTATCTGTCACCATACGCCAAAATTAACTCAAAATGGACCTATAACCTGAATATAAGAGCTAGAACAATAAATTGTGTGGAAGAAAAAATAGATACTAAACTCATAGACCTTGGATTTAGAGAGGATTTTATGAATTTGACCTCAAAAGCAAGAGAAGTAAAAGCAAAAATAAATGAATGGGATTATATCAGTGTAAAAAAGCTTCTGCACAGAGGCATTCATTGGAATGAGAGACTATATTTCCAAACAATGCCTCTGATAAGGGCTAAATTCCAAAATATATAAAGAACTCATACAATTCAACAATAATAATAATAAAAAAAACAATCCAATTAAAAATGGGCAGAGGATCTAAACAGACACTTTTCCTAGTACGATATACAAATGGTTAACAGACATATGAACAGATGCTCAACTTCACTAGCTACTAGGGAAATGTAAATCAAATACCACAATGAGATATCATCTCACATCTGTTAAAATAGCTATCAACAGGACAAGTAATAACAAGTGTTGGAGAGGTTGTAGGGAAAAGGAGCCTTCATATACTTCTGGTGGGAATGTAAATTCGTCCTCCAGTATGGAAAACAGTATGGAGGTTCTTCAAAAAACTAAATAGAATTACCATATCACCCAGCGCTCCCTCTTTTGGGCATTTACCCTCCCCTAAATGAAAACATTTATCTGCAAAGGCATATTCACTCCGATGTCCATAGCAGCATTATTCACAGTGGCCAAGACATGGAAATAACCAAAGTGTACTACAATAGATGGTTGGATAAAGAAGTGGTACATATATGCAATGGAATATTACCCAGCTATCAGAAAAGATGAAATACAGCCATTTGCACCAACATGGATGGATCTCGAGATAATCATGATAAGCCAAATAAGTCACACAGAAAAAGTTGAGAACCATATGATTTCACTCATATGTGGGATATAAAACTGAAAGCAACAAATTAACATGACAAACAGAGACTCATGGACACAGGCAGTAGAATAGTGGTTACCAGAGGAAAAGGGAGGAAAGGAATGGTAGATAGGAGTAAAGGGGGTCAATTAATTGGTGAAAAAATAAAATTTAACTTTGTGTAGTGAACACACAATGCAATATACGTATGATGTATTGTTGAATTGTACACTTTTAACTTATTTGATTTTATTAACCAATATCACCCCAATAATTTTAATTAAAATGTACTTTCTTAATAAAAAGAAAAAAACAACGGCTATAACAAGACACAAAGAAGGACCCAGAATCCCACTTCTTGATATTTATCCAAAGAAACCCAAAACACTACTTCGGAGAGACATGTGCCTCTATATGTCCATTGCAGCATTATTTACAATAGCCTGGATATGGAGGCACCTAGGTGTTCATCAATGGAGTAATGTATCATTACTCTTTTAACTACTCTTAAATTTAAGACTTAACACAATTTTTTGAAATAATTATAAATTAGCAATAAACCAATGTTGATTTTATTAAAATTTAGTAAGTTTAAAAATTGGTAAAACAATCACGTTATAACCAAACTTTTGAGTAAGCTTTGTGGCATGATTTGAAGATTAATGAATTTTCATTGCCTAAATTATGAACTCTGGTCAGCATTTTACAATTGTACTTTAATTTCTCTGAGACTTGAATATTTTTTTCTCATTAAAGTTATCAATATACAAATATAAATAAAGTGGAAGGTTTTAAGTGTTAGCAGTTAACAAATTTAATTAATGTAATTCTAAGAATCACCCTTTGTGATATTCTCTTTTGTATAAAAGAGATCAGTAGTAACATCTGTTTGTTGAAATTCAGTGGGTACAATTTTAGTAATGATTTCTTCCAAAGATATTGCAACTGGAATATTTCAAGATTGAGCAAAGAAAGTCACTCAAACTTCACCAAATGTATCTTATTTTGTAAATTCGTTCAGTCTTTCCAAGTTTGGAGTTAAATAAAATATTTACAGCATATATTATTTTAAAGATACATTTCTTTGTAAAGCACTTTATGTCTATGACCTAATATATTATGAAATCTTTTGTCATTGCACATTTTTAGTTGCTCATTGAGGTCAGCAACAGAAGGCTATTCAGCATCTCTAGAATATAATCAAAATCCCTTAGAGCAAGAGCTTTTTAACAGCTGTATTTCCTGATTTCAAAATTGATTTTCAACTTCTGTTTGTAGAGTCTCTCCTATTTTGGCATTTAAAACTAAATGTATGATATGTCTGTTTGCTCATGTAGCCAAATGCTCTTTCTTGTTGTTTTTTTTTTTTTTTTTTAATGACCTTCTCTCTCTCTTCCAAACCTTGTGGCTTTTCTTTCAATGACAATTCAG
>NW_011888844.1:888654-892572 GCF_000151845.1 Pteropus vampyrus | reverse complement strand
TTTTTTTTTTTTTTTTTTTTTAATGACCTTCTCTCTCTCTTCCAAAACCTTGTGGCTTTTCTTTCAATGACAATTCAGGATGCATATATTATTGCTTGATTTTTTTTTTTAATAACTTGGAAACAAAAGCTATCTTCACTTCAACGACAATTCTTGCTAATTAGAGACGCGTCGTTTGTTTGTTTGTTTGTTTTTTTCCTCCAACTGAAATTTTTCTCTTGCTAAGATTAGGAAAATGTATCTGAGATGAACATAAGGCTGCTGCCTTCCACCTTCACCCTCAAGCTCCCATCCTGAAGCCTTATGGTAATGAGATGTTCTGCTCTTATAGTCACTTTGTCAAGGAACATTTAACTGAGTAAATAAATAAACTGCAGTATGTGCTTTTATTGTGCACTGTTGACTTCTACAGACATGATTTAAAGGACGTTATTATAAATATCATAGATGGCTAATGCAAATGATGGAGAAACTATAGGTCAATTGCATCATAATAAATATAGCATACATTTCTCAATGCTGGAAATAGAAATTGGAATTGAAAATTTACTATTAATTTATAGAGCCTAGAAAACACCTTGATGCCTGGCAGGCTATACCCAGGAAACTTTGTCAACATTTTCTAGGTAACACATCGCATCTTACCAAAATTACAGAACTTTTAATAAAAATATATTGTTGAAAACAAAGTATTTTATGTTATTCGATGACCCTTATGTAATAATCTACACAATTATTAACTTTTAAAATTCAGCTCTAGAGAAAAAATTTCCTTTCCCAGAAAGCTGGTATATTTCCTTCTATCAAGCTACCCATTTTATTATTCTTTGACTATAGTTGGCATGATTCCCAGTGCTAAAATTCTGGCTTAAGTACTTTATATCAACTTTGTTATTTGGTATGTTTATATTCTCTCATTTTACCTTTTTATAAATTTTCCACTAAAACATTTTTTAGCCTCTCATATTTGATAAACCTGTTTTTATCATTTATGATAAAGTCAAAGAGACTTTAAGTCTCTTGAGATTTAAGCCAAAGAGAGTATAAGACATAAATAAATAAGTCTTTTATTAATTAATTTATAATGGGGATTGGAAAAATGTTGGAGTAGCTAAGGGGCAGAAGGGAGATTAATCTTCCTCCCAGGAGGACTTGGAACCATCCTACTCCATTTTAGCTAATATGCCTTAGAGGCATTGGCATTTAGAAACTTCATTACATTATTTTATTTCCTTTTTCAACAATTACAGACATCAACTCATTTTCTGTTTTATCACCTTTGATGTTTTAATCTTGGGCTCAAACAGGAAAGATTCTAAAATCCCATGCCTAATTTAACTCATCAATTTAGTTATTAATATTTTCCTAGTTTTTATTTTATTTTTTAGTTTTTAGTTTTTTTTATACATACTTCTTGGACATTATTTCAATGTACCAAGTTTTAAAGTATAGCTATGATCTCAATATTTGCAAATATAAACATTTTTTCAAGAATTATTTTTTTCTAAGCCTTGCTCTCTTTTGATCTAAACATCTAAAATGAGTAAAAATCTAGTACAATATTTTGTATTCATTCATTCATTTAACAAAAGGAATAAATTTTAATTAGAAAAACAAAATAAGGTAATGGGATAAAGAACAACATAGGAGAGTTGGTGGGGATGTCAAACATCTTTAGCTAAGGCAATCTGGAAAAACCTCTCAGAGGAGTTCATATTTTAACTGAGACTTGAAATATAGAAATGTCTATATATAACTGTATGTTAATTCATTGAGCAAATAGTTATTGAACTCTTACAATTTTCAGGCATTGTGCTAGGGCTCTGAGTATTAAAAGAGCAAAGAAAAACAGATATGTCTTGTTGGAGTTTGTAATTAGTGTGAGATCCTGACAAACTATGGACAATAACAAAAATAAGTATAAAAAAAGAATTTAGTTAATAACAGAAAGAAATAAAGTTCTTGGTATCAGATAAGGCTGGAGAGTAGGTTAAATTCCGATTTTGCAGGGTCTTATAGGCAATGGTAAGAAATTTATTCTGTATTCTAATAACAATTGGAAGACAATGAAGATTTTTAAAGCAGGAGAATGACAATTAGTCATGTATTTTTTTAAAAAAGAAAATGTTAGCTTCTATAAGAAGAAAAGATTGGGTATGAGGGAAGAGTAGATGTGAGGAAACTAGTCAGAAAGTTATTGTGGTTGTCTCCGTCAGAGTGATGGTGCCTTGGGCTTTGGTGATAACAATGGTAATTGAGATATGGAGAAATGATCTATTCCAGGGATATTTGGGAAATAAAATCCATAGAATTAATTGATGAATAAGATATGGAAGAATGACTTCTAAGTCATGACTTTCTATCTACTCAGATGAATAGATGGTAGGGATATTAACCAAGATAAAAACAAACAAACAAACAAAAACACTAAAAAAGGGCCAGAGGTATTATTATGAGTTTACTTTTGAATACACTATATTATATCCATGTATTTATAGACTGCTGTTAGGGATATATTTGTCACTCCAGTAATCCTGACTGAGATTGATACAGCAATTGCTTCGACTCATTTGTTCTGAGAAAGCATTCATGGAGACTTAAGCCATATGAGACTCCTGGTGTTAGAACCTACCTAATCTCAAATATCTTCTACAGAGCTGAGGAACAGATAATGCTCCAATTCTGGCACAGTGAGTCTTGTGGCTCCTAAAATAAAGCTAAAATTGATTTTAGCTCTTACTACATGTTAGACAATACTTTGAAAATTTTAAATAAATTATTTCATACAGCCTTCTCATCAATCCAAAGAGATAGGTACTACTTTTATCAACTACATTTACAACTAAGGAAACAGACTTAGAGCAATAAAGAAACCTGATAAATGGGTAATGCCAAGATCCCATAAATATGCTATTCTGCCTCAATATCCAAGTAAATTCACTATGCCATTCTACTTTGATTTCTAAGTAAACTGCAAAACAAAGTTCACTGTCTTTACCCCACCCAAGGATCTGCTTTCTGAATGTGATTTTGCTCCACAGAGTGAAAACTCACTATGCCTACTGCCAACTGCTTTTGTACATACTGATTTAAAATACCTGTAGGCCAAAATGACCACCATACTTATAAAATCTCCTATCTCAGCTACATCAAATGTCTACAATCTTTCAAAGAATACTTTACACCATGTTTATTATTCCTTTTTTATTAATGTCCAATTATGTTAAATAACTATAGCTAAATCTTATTTCCATATATATAGCATTATTATTATTTGAAGGCTGAAAGTAGGTTAATATTTAGACTTATGTATCTTAATAATGTATTTGTATAAGAGGATACCCACCATATTTAATAGGTCTAACATTTTTTAAGATATGAAACATTAGAAAAATGCTGCAATGAATATAGGTGTATGTATAACTTTACGAATAAATGTTTTCAAAGTTCTTGGACAGGTATCCAGAAGAGGGATTTCTGGGTCATATGGTAGCTCTAATCTTAATTTTTTGAGGAAGATCCATACTGTTTCCCACAGCGGCTGTACCAATTTACATTCCTACCAGCAGTGTAGGAGGGTTTCTTTTCCTTCACATTTTCTCTAACACTTATTTTTTGTCTAATAGGTCTAAGGTGATATTTCATTGCTTTGATTTGCATTCACCTAATAGCTAGTGAAGCTGAGCACTTTTTCATTCCTACCAGCAGTGTAGGAGGGTTTCTTTTCCTTCACATTTTCTCTAACACTTATTTTTTGTCTAATAGGTCTAAGGTGATATCTCATTGCTTTGATTTGCATTCACCTAATAGCTAGTGAAGCTGAGCACTTTTTCATTAGTTATTTCTATGTCTTCTTGTGAGAAGTGTCCAGGTTCTCTGTCCATTTTTAATTGATTGTTTGTTTTTTGTTGTTGAGTT
>NW_011888844.1:865149-888604 GCF_000151845.1 Pteropus vampyrus | reverse complement strand
TATATATATGTAATTTTTTTTTTGGATATTAGCTCCTTAGCACAAATATTGTTTGCAAATCTTCTCCCATTATGTTAGTTGCCTTTTTGTTTTGTTGATTTTTTTTTGTTGTGCAGAAGCTTTTTAGTTTGTTATAGTCTCTGTTTATTTTTACTTTTACTTCCCTTGTCTTTAGAGTCAAATACATAAAATCTTGAGACCAAGGTCCATTATAGCCCAAGTAGCAAAGTAATCCTGATTAAAAAAAAAAAAAAAAGTTGAAATTATCACATTCCCTAACTTCAAATTATACTACAAATCTTCAATAATCAAAACAGTATGATACTGGCAGAAAAATAGACACACAGATCAACGGAATAGAATTGAAGGCCCAGTGATAAACCCACATGTATATAGGCAACTAATTTTCAAAGAAGGAGCCAAAAATATACAATGAAAAATGAAAACCTTTTCAATAAATGGTGCTGGGAAAATTGGAAAGCCACATTTAAAAGAATGAAAATAGTCTACGGCCATGCCACCCTGAACATTCCCAATTCCATCTGATCTTGGAAGCTAAGCAGGGTTGGGCCTGGTTAGTACTTGGATGGGAAGCCACCTAGAAAGACCAAATGCTGTAGGTGTAAAAACATTAAATAAATAAATAAATGAATGAATGAATGAATGAATGAATGAAAATAGACTGACATTTGATACCACACACAAAAATTAACTCAAAATGGATCAAAAGTCTAAATATAACACTTGAAAAAATAAAATACGCAGAACAAACCATAGATATTAAACTTATTTACTCATTTCTATACAGATGAATAATTAGGTTATTTACATTTTTTTTCACTATTACAAATGATGTTTCAGTAAACATTCTTTTGCATGTTCTCTGTAGACACATATAAGAATTTCTCTATGAAAGTTTACTGGAGGTATATTTATTGAGTCACAAAATAAATTTTAATTTAATTAGGTATTTCCAAATTGTTTTCAAAATTTTTATATAGATTTACACTCCCATAGGCAATATATGTGTCCATTGTTTACTCATATCTTCATCAAAGGTTTGTATTATCAGATATACTATTTGTTAAGTAGGAAAGGTTATCTCATGGCTGATTTAATTTATATTTTTCCTGTTGCTATTGAGATTAAACCACTATTGATATGCTTAATGGCTATACATATTTCTATATATTTACAGTATTAATTTGGGAAGAGTCTTTAGTTTTTTACTTTTTATCAAATCAAAGAAAATTTTTCTGACAGGCTTATGACACAAAATAGCAACTTCCTACATTCTTCTCATTCTCCTAGTTTTCTAGAAGCAATGTAGAGCCAGTGAAAACACTCATACAGGAGAGGGAAGACTATATCTAGGGCAAGGTTCAATTGCTCACCTAATAATATTACAACCACTAATCACCTTCATGGTATCCTAAACTTCTAACGGTAGCACTCAGGCCCAATTTAAACATTGATAATAAAACAATACAAAAAACTGTGTAATTATAAGACCGTTATTACAAGAGCTCCAGTGATTCTGTAGAATCATGGACAATGCTAGTACATAGTGAAGAAGCTAAATCTATAAAACTGAATGACATAAAATGGAAAATGATGTGGGTAGACACTCTCTTTCATAATACTTTGTCCACTCTAAAAAATTGCAAGCAACCATGGAGACACAATCCTCTGCATGGAATGAATGGTTTGTATCAGGAATAATTACTGCCCATAGCAATGGACTTTTTCAAGGATATATTTAGGCAGTGAAAAACTTATCTCTAGGATATTGGGGTGCTATGACAGTTAATAATTCTCCCTTAGCTTTTTAAAAAACAAACAAACAAAAAAAACCAAAAAGAACAAAAAACCTCAGAGAATTAAAAGTGTCATGCTCTGTAAGGTAATAATGTTACAGTCAACAAATGGACTACTTTCCCTGACTCTGTTCCAGAGACTGAGAGACTCAGCTAGAGGTATATAATGTAGCTAGAGAATTATATTCAATATTAATTAGATAATTTATTAAACAGAAGAAAGAAAGGGGAAGCCTAAGTTTGTTGGTTATATGACTACCTCCCCAAAAGTGACCTAAAGAACAGAGAAACACCAAATAAGCTTCCCTTTTGTAAGACCATATGATTATTACTCTGAGGTCAAGTGATCAAACATGATGATACTGATGGTATCCCTAGCTTTTCTGCTTTCAAGAATAAATCCTATGTGTCAAATCCTCCACTCCTAAACACTAAAGAGATAAATGCAATTGGACTAAAAACTTTTTAATTTTAAGTAAAAGTTATAAATAAGCAAACCTATAATTCCACAAACATGTGAAGTCTTAAAATTCTCTTGATTCAGAACTTACTAAAAAGATACACTATGTATCTGGTACTGTTAGTTATCTTTTTTCAACATTTTTATTGAAATATAATTCACATCCCATAAAACCTACCCATTTAATATGTACAATTCATTAGTTTTTAGTATATTCAGAGTTTTGTACATATCACCATTATTGATTCCAGAACATTTTCATCATCCTCAAAAATAATCCCTTACTTTTTAGCAGTCATACTCCATCCCCCTCTGCTCTTAGCCCCTGACAACCACTAATTTACTTTCTATCTCTATGGATTTGCCAATTCTGGACATTTCATATAAATGTAATCAGATACCCACTGTAACATTACATAAAAATAGATATCGTAAAATAAGGTAAAATGTATAGGCCATAGATAAATGATTATATAGATAAGTGATTATACAAAATATATAATACATTTTTATTTTTAAAATACTTATTGTTAAATTTACTTGGCTCTAATATTAAGTTTGAAAATAGATATCTTCAAAGGCCAAGAGAATATCTTTTGGAAAATGATCTCTAAATTAATCTCTAACAACTTTGAACTGTGAAATTATAATTATTTCTCTGGCTTAACTAAAATTAAGAGGAAATTAGTTTCTATGATCATTAAGTGTTTCAGCAAAGGTACCATTTTAATTCTTTCGGAGTAAAAGAATATGCCTAAAATTTTAAAATAATTTGTTACATATTTACATACATTATGTAAATAAATTTAAAATAAAAGTTACATATTTACACACATTATGTAAATAAATTTAAATGGTAGTAACATAATTTTATTCTATTGTCAGTGTTGACTTGTCTAAAAACATATAAAGTATGTTGTCAATTTTTTTCTAAAAAACTTTGAAAGAAAAAAATGAAATCATACAATATGTAGCTGTGGTGGTCAGTTTTATGCTAGCTTTTAAAATTCTTTTCTGAGTTAATCTGAATTCCTGAACACCCCTTTCCCTTGTTTCTCCGTTATGATCTGCCTTTCTTATATTTATATTCCTTAGTCAGTGTTTCCTAAAGTGTAATACAGGTAGTTCTGCCTCAATCTGATTATAAATGATACACAAATACTTTTTATTCCAAGTATTGTATTTTTTTAAAGTTACATATTTGGATATGATTTGGAAAAATATAACTAGTTTTCAAAACCAGTCATTTCATCAATACTTGAGATAAAGCTGTAATAGCAAGTCATGATGTTAGATTTATGTATTTTCTTAAAATTAGTAAATATAATAGAGGTGGTGTACTAAAAGAGGACAAATCATAAAAGTGGTATGAGAATGACTGAAGCTTGGTAAACACTGTGTTAAACTGTGCCCAGTAGACATTGTTTTTCCCTTAAGTGTCTCTATTCGATCAACACTAGCTTTTCTGCTAGTCATAATCCCATTACCTATTTCTTGAAGTACCAAGTTAGAAAAAAAATCTACTTTAAAATCAAGTTAGAAAGCACTCATTGTTGTAATATCAAGATAACAGACTAATCTTATTTTTAATTATTAATTAATTAATTATTTTTTATTAAATTTATTGGAGTGACATTGGTTAACAAAATTATATGTTTCAAGTGTACAATTCAATAATATGTCATATATATATACATTGCATTGTGTGTTCACCACACAAAGTTAAAGATCCTTCAACCACCATGTATTTGACTCCTTCATCCTTATCTAACTCCTCTCTACCAAACTTCTCTCTGGTAACCACTAAACTATTGTCCGTGTCCATAAGTTTCTGTCTTGTTCATGTGTTGATTTCAGTTTTATATTCCAAGTATGGTAAAATCATATGATTGTCAACATTTTCTGTCTGACTTATTTTGCTTAGCACAACAATCTCAAGATCCATCCATGTTGTTGCAAATGACAGTATTTTATCTTCTCTATGGATGAATGACATATTTTATACATATGTATCACATTTTCTTTATCCAATCATCTATCAAAAAGCATTTCAGTTGTTTCTATGTCTTGGTCACCATGAATAATCCTGCTATAAACATTGAAATGCATATATCTTTACACATAAATGTTTTCAAATTTTGAGGGTAGATATCCAGAAGAGAACTTGCTGAGTCATATGGTAATTCTATTCTTAATTATTTGAGGAAATTTTATAATGTTTTTCACAGTGGCTGTACCAATTTACATTCCCACCATCATTGTATGAGGGATCCTTTTCTCTACAGCCTCATCAACAATTGTTATTACTTGTCCTGTGGATGATAGCCATTCTAATAGGTGAAAGGTGGTATCTCGTTGTGGTTTTTATTTGCATTTCCTTGATAGGTAGTGAAGTTGTGCATCTTTTCATATATCTGTTGACCATTTGTATGTCTTACTAGGAGAAGTGTCTATTAGGTCCTCTACCTGAGTTGCACTTAGATTGCTTGAGCTTTTTTTTTTTTTTATGGTGAAGTTATGTAAATTCTTTATATATTTTGGATATTAGCCTTTTATTGGAGACATTGTTTGCAAATATTTTATCCCATATAGTTGGTTTCCTCGTTGTCTTAGTAATGGTTTCTTTCTTTTGCCTGATTGCTCTAGCTAGGGCTTCCAACACTATATTGAATAAGAGTGGTGAGAACGGAAAAACTTGTCTTGTTCCTGATCTTAGAGAAAAGGCTTTTAGTTTATCATCGTTAAGCATAATGTTAGCTGAGGGTTTGTTGTATATGGCCTTTATTATCTTAAGCTACACTTTTTCTATACCCATTTTATTAAGTGTTTTAATCATAAATAGATGCTCTATTTTTTCAAATGTTTTTCTGCATCTATCGATATAATCAAATGATTTGTATCCTTTATTTTGTTTATGTGGCATATCACATTAATTGATTTGCACATGTTGAACCATCCTTGTGCCTCTGAAATGAATCCCTCTTCATCATGATATATAATATTTTTAATGTATTATATTAGATTTGCTAGAATTTTGTTTATGATTTTTGCATTTGTATTTATAAGAGATATTGGTCTATTGTTCTCTGTGAGAACTTTAACAAAGAAATAGAAAACAGAAAAGTGGAGATAGAAAACATAAAAAAAATAACCAGTCAAATATGAAGAATACATTACAGGGAATCAACAGTAGATTAGATAAAGCAGAGGATCGAATCACTGATTTATAAGATAACATAGCAGAAAACACTCAAGTAGGACAGCAACAAGAGAAAAGAATCCAAAAAAAGAAGAAAAAAAAAAACAATAGTTTAAGGGATTTTGTGATAATATCAAACATACCAACATTCACATCATAGAGAGACCAGAAGGAGAAAAGAGAAAGCGAGGAATTGAAAACCTTTATTGGGAAATAATGACTGGAAATATATCTAACTTGGTGAAGGAAATAGACATACAAGCTCAGGAAGCACAGAAAATCCCAAACAAAATGAGCCCAAGAAGGCCCACACCAAGATATATCATAATTAAAATGCCAAAGGTTAAAGACAAAGAGAGACTCTTAAAATCAGCAAGATAAAAGCAGTTAGTTACCTGCAAGGGAGCTCTCATAAGACTGTTAGCTGATTTCTCAACAGAAACATTGCAAGTCAGATGGGATTAGCAGGAAATACTCAAAGTGATGAAAAGTAACAACCTACAACCAAGATTATTCTATCCATCAAAGCTATCATTTAGAATCAAAGGACAGATAAAGAGCTTCTCGGACAAGAGAAAGCTAAAGTTCATCATCACCAAGCCAATATTACAGGAAATGTTAGAGGAATTTCTTTAGGAAGAAAAAGAAAAAAAATTTAAAAAATATGAATAACAAAGTGGCAGAACTACATATCTAGCAACAATTACTTTAAATATAAATAAATTAAATTCTCCAATCAAAAGATAGGATGGCTGAATGGATAAGAAAAGAAGACCCTTACATATACTGCCAACAAGAGACTTATCTTCAGATCGAAAGACACAGACTGAAAGAAAAAGGATGAAAAAAGATGTTTCATGAAAATGAAAACAAACAAACAAAAAGATGGGGTAAGAATACTTATACCAGACAAAATAGACTTTAAAACAAAGGCTATAACAATAGACTTAGTTATACTTCTAGATATTTATCCGAAAAAATCTAAAAACACTACTTTGAAGGGACATGCGTTACTTACAGTAGCCACTATATGCAAGCATCCTGGGTTTCCATCAATGAATGAATGGATAGAGAAGAGGTGGCATATATTTAAAATGGAATATTACTCAGGCATAAAAGAATGAAATCTTGCCATCTATAACATCATGGATGGACCTACAGAGTATCGTGCTGAGTAAATTCAGACAGAGAAACACAAATGTCATATGTGTAATCTAGAGAACAGGATAAACAAACAGATCACAGAAAGAAGCTCATAGACACAGAGAGCACTTTTGATGGCTGTCATATTGGGAGATTGAGGGATGAATAAAGGGGAGAAGGGATTAAGAGTACAAATTGATAGTTACAAAATAGTCATGAGAATGTAGAGCATGGGGAGCATAGTCATTAGTATTTTAATATCTATGTATGGTATCAGATGGGTACTGGATTTATTGGGGGCAATCACTTCCTAAGTTTTACAACTGAAACTAATATAATATTGTATGTCAACTATAATTGAAAAAATAAGAATATAAAAATTAAGAGGAAATATGTAAAGTACAGCATAAAGAATATAGTTAAGAATATTGTAATAATTATGTACAGCAGGGTTCTCCAACCACTAAGTTGCAGATCGGTACTGGTCCGTGGTCTGTTAGGAACCTGGATGCACAGCAGGAGGTGAGTGGCGGGCAAGCAAGTGAAGTTAAACCTGTCTTTGTAGTTGCCCCCTAGCACTAGAATCACTGCTTCAGCTCCACCTCAGATCATCACTCACTAGATTTTAAAGGAGCACCGGTCTTTGGTGCCAAAAAGTTTAGGGACAGCTGATGTAAGTTATACAAATGTCTAATCACTAGGTTGTACACCTGAAAGTAATGTAATATTATATGCTGACTGTAATTAAATAATAAAAACTATTTTTAAACATGAAAAAAAAATTAAAGACTTTTATTTTCTGAGAGACTTAAGGAGAAAAAATATTGTCACTATTGATACAGTTTGGTTTCAGGGCCTTGATTTGCATTCACACCATTTTTAAATGTCAATACGATAAAAAAGGTAAACAATATATTTTTTTAAATTAATTAATTTTTTATGGTATCATTGGTTAACGAAATCTAATAACTATCAGCTATACACTTTAACGGTAAGGCGTACATATATTTACGCTGTGTGTTCACCTCTCATAGTTAAATTTCTTTCTGTCACCACATATTTGACCCCCTTTACCCCGTCTACCACCCTCCTCCCCACAACGCCTACCCTCTGGTAACCACTAGTCTATATTCTATGTCCATGAGACTCTATTTGTTTGTCATGTTCATTTGTTGCTTTTAAGTTTATATCCCACATATAAGTGATATCATGTGATTTTCAATTTTTTCTGTCTGACTTATTGCGCTTAGCATGATTATCTCGAAGTCCATCCATGTTGTTGCAAATGGCAGCATTTCATCTCTCCTAAGGGAGAGCTTAGCTGAATACATTATTCTAGGCTGGTAGTTCCTTTCACTTAATAGTTTAAATATTTTATTCCATTCCTTTCTGGCTTGTGAAGTCCGAGGATAATTTAATGGGTTTTCCTTTATAAATTACCATTTTCTTCTCCGTGGCTGCTCTGAGAATTTTCTTTGTCATTGATTTTTGATAACTTTAATACAGTATGTCTTGGTGAAGGCCATTTTGAGTTGAGATAATTGAGTGTTCTGTTGACTTCTTGAATTCCAAGCTCCAACTCATTCCTTAGATTTGTGAAATTCTCATCAACTACTTGTCTGCAAATGCTTTCTAGTCCCTGTTCCTTTTCCTCCTCTTCGAAAATGCCCATTTTTCTTATGTGTCTTCTCCTGATGGTATCAGCTAGTTCTTACATTTCTTTTTCATTATTTTTCATTCTTCTATTTTTCTCTTCTTCCTTAAGATTTATTTCTAGATTTCCTCCATTTGATCCTTTCCTCCATTTGGTTTGACTCTATTTTCCAAGCTTGCAATTTCATTTTTCAACTATTGCAGTGTGTTCTTCATCTCCAGAAGTTCTATTTGATTCTTTATAAGAATTTCAATCTCCTTGCTAAAAAACTTATTCTGCTGATCTTGCTGTTTTTTTTTTCAATTCCTGTAATTGTTGATATGAATTATTTTGGATCTCATTGAGTAGTACCATCCTGAACTCTCTGTCATTCCAGTAGTACCATCCTGAACTCTCTGTCATTTAAGTCACATATTTCTGTGTTTTAAGTTTATTTTATGGATATATTTCTTTTTTTTTTTTTTTTTGAGATGCCTTGTCACCTTGGTTGTTCATGGTGTTTAATGGACTATTCTGCTGCCTGGAAATTACTGGAAATGTATTCTGCTTTTTTTTTTTTTCCTGAAAGAAGATTTATTATTTAAAGATCTCTCTTTAGCCTGTTGCCAAGAAAGCTTTTTTTTTTTTTGGTTTCCAGTAGGTGATGTCTAATCCTCTTGGATCCTTGGTTTATATAAAGTCTTAATAATACTTTTTTTTTCTTGTAAATATTCAATCACTATCCTCAGTCTCAGTCCCTGTCTGTGTTAGTGACAGTTTCAGTAGTGTTTGTGCAGATTCCCCTTGGGCTCTGCGATGTCTGGTCTTTGAGGATATTAGCTGAGGGCCCTTCTGGGTTGAGGGATGGGGACTGTGGCTCAGCCTCACTTTTTGCAGCTATGGCTGGTAATAATCAACTGTTGGTTCTCTGCTATCCCCACTTCTCTGCTTTTTGCCCTGATGCATGTCCACCGCCTCTGTGTGTAGCTCTCAGTTCTCTTAGGCAGAGCTGTTCAGGAAATGTGATGCACCTTTTCCCCTCTCCCTCCTCCTGCAAGAAGCTCCAGCTCTGAGAGGCAGCTTCTTTGTTTCTCCAGGTCAATGGCTTGACTCCCAAGTTTCTGACCTGTGGTAGCTCTTATTCACAGTTCTCTCACTCATATGTGCTTGTGTACAGGTTGGGTGTTTTTGTTTGTTTGTTTGTTTATTTGTTTTGAGTTTTAGATGTTCAGGTTATTGTTTTTTCAAGGGGAGAGATCCGGGGACATCTCTCACTCGCCATGCTTCTGATGTCACTTGCATTGTTCTTTTCAGATTATTGAGTTGCAAAAAATAAAAACAAATCTGCTTTGAGTAAACTATCCATGTGGTTATATTGCAGTTTTTTTTTTTCAGTTTCCCTGATAACAATTTAATCAATCTGGTCTTACTAATTTATGTTGTTGATTTATAGATTTCATTTTAATATTAAGACTGGTATTTACTGGCTAAAAAACAGAAGTCAGAGAAAGGTCAGAACTGTTTCTTTGAATTATCATATATATCCAAAATGTGTATAGCTCTATTTTAAGAAATCTTAGCAAAATTCAGTTATCCCTAGCAATTATAAATTTTACAACATATTGAATATTAATTTTATTATTTTTAACTTTATATATTTTGTTGACTTTGAGTGAACTTTTTTAAAAAATGTAAACATACAAAATAATAGTACCCATAAAAATACAGATTGATGTGTAGGTACTATTTTCCTAATAAATATTTTTAAATGAATAACTGTTAACATATAAAATGTCTATTTATCTTCTAAAAATTATCTCCCACACCACCAGTGGTAGTCATATCAAGTTTGAGGAACCTTAGTTATTCAAAATCATAGTAAAATTTTAAAAGTAAGAAATTTTTCTAAAAACTTTATTTTATTAGAATAAGATTAAATTTGTATGAGAACTCATTCTTCATAGATAACAGTCTTTGGCTGTTAAAAGCGCTTTTAACTTAAAGTTTCTATGATTCTACTCTTATGATAATGTGTAAAATAGATGATTTTTATGGGGAGAGAGCAATGGCTGGAGTCTCTCAGTATTTACTTTTCAGGTGAGAATAACAATGAACCTTCTTTAAGCCCCAGAATATATAATTATCAGGTAAAGTATTATAGAAAGAGGTGTGATTTTTGAACTAGATTGCAATGAGATAAAATATATGACATGACATCTCTCAGTATATCTTAGTACACAAAATTGCTCCTCTAATAGCCAAGGAGGTTCAGAATGAAACGCCATTCACAAAAGAACTCTTCTCTTTTCATCAATAAATAAATGAAAAAAAATTTCTTAGTGAAACCTATTTTTAAATATTATTTTGAAGTATTTGAGAGAGATTTGGTGATGTTTCATTTGCCCTAGGAATGCAGTACTTTTTACTCTCCTGTGATCTAACAAGAGATCTTGTGTTTGTTTTCAAATAATAAGTAGCAGCTCTTTGCAATCTTTGTGTAGAGACACTGTTCTCCTTTGTCACTCCTATTAAGAAGAAGGAATATTCTTTCAGCTGGCTAATGGAAGATTAATATGGAAAGTCTTAAAAGCAAAAGCAACCAAATGCGTAGCTAAAAAGCACAAATGATATAATAAGCTTTGTGCTTACTCTATCTTTAAAGGAGAGGAGGTTATTGAAAACATTCCAATTTCATTATCATTTTGAGCATCATATTTATCTCTGTTTGTAATGTCCACCACAGCTACATACACTCTACAAAACAGAACATTTAGAGAAAACTTTTCCATTTACTCAAAGCATCACATACTTTATTCCTTAGTCTCAAAAACAGCAAAATGTCATTTGAGTCCTGTTCCCTGCCAAACAACAAATAAAGAATATTCAGCTGCTTCAAAAATAGTAACATGTATGTTATAGGAAGGAATCTAGTGTATTTTAGTATTATATTTCCTTTCAACATAAAAATACAGGTTTGTATTTTCAGTCAATACTTGGGAAAAGGAGGAAGGATACTATAGAGTGGGTTAGTTAATCAAATAACGTGCTAATAGAAAGTGGATATATTTGCCGTGAAACTTGCCAGTTTCAAAACCTCAGAGTACAATAAAACATGATTAACACAAAAACTACACTGAGCAAAACTGAATCTTGCTTTGATGATTCAGAAGACATTCCAGGACTTTGGGTGCTTCGGGGTCATCATTATAAATATCAATTCTTATCGAAATGTAGAAGTGTCAGCTAAAGAAGATTTCCAATTAATAGAAACCTGGAGAGACAACATGGATGATTATACATAGATTTCTAAAGAGCAGACAGACTTTTTTCTATAGTTCTTCCCACACTGGATCTAATGGGAGAATATGTTGTCAAGGACTTGGTTTTATTAGATAAATTAATGTAATTATTATTTTTATTCAAATAGATTTACTAAGAACTCAATATATGTCAGTTTGTGTGTGTGTGTGTGTGTGTGTGTGTGTGTGTGTGTGTGGCAGGAATGGGGTGATAAAGATGAATCTTTGTCTTTCTCTGTCTGATTTGTTTCACCTTCTAGTTCCATCCATGTTGTTGCAGATGACAAGATTTCATTCTTTTTTATGACTGAGTAATGTTACATTACATATGTGTACCACATCTTTATCCATACCATATAATTTTACTTACATGTAGAATATTAAAAATAAATAAATAAAACAAATGAACAAACAAAAGAAACAAACTCATAGATACGGAGAAGGTTTTGATGGTTACCGGAGGGTGGTGGTGGAGTTTAAAGGATGGATGAAGTGGAGGAAAGGATTAAAAGGTACAAATTGGTAATTATAAAATAGTCATAGGGATGTAAAGTACAGCCTAGAGAATATAGTCAATAATATTTTAATAACTAGGTATGGTGTCAGATGGGTACTAGATTTATTAGGATGATTACTTCATAAGTTATATAAATTTCTAATCACTATGTTGTACACCTGAAACTAATATAACATTGTATGTCGACTATAATTAAAAAAAATAAAAATGTTTTAAAAAAAGATTAATTTTTGTAATGTGTGCACACATAGCTAGAAATAAGTAAAACAGTAGGCTGTAAGTACTACTTATTTGTTTGTTCTGGGCAAAGGAATACTGACTTTAGTTTACTTAGGAAACATCTGCCTAGTCTAGGAAGCTAAATAGCATTGGGACTTTAGGAAAACCATAAAAAAGTCTATTAAGGTTGATACAACTTTATAACTTTATAATAACAATTATATTCTGTGTACCATATGACAAACTACAAAAGGAACATAAAATCTACACAGTAAAGTTTTGAGATGAGCTTCCAATTATTATTTTTTTAAGATCAGAAAGAATTTTTATCTGAGTGACAATGTGAATGGTATCTGTTCCGATATTTCATGGATGGACTTCTTCCAGGTTTTTCTAATCTTTTTTTCCCACTGTGTTTTTGTCTTACTCACTTTGTGCTGTAACTGATTCCTTTCTTATATAGAATTTTTAATACAAATTTGTAGATTTTTCAATCTTTACTTATGTGTTGTTTCAAGTTTGTTTAAAATACAGATTTTTTTTATTACTAATTCCAGAGGATTTCGTTTAACTCCAATAGACCCTGAAAAATTTTAATTTCCTCCTTTTCTTGTTAGCTATGGGAGTAGTTTCATTCTTTGTTTTCTGGATTTAGAAGTTCATCTACCAAAATTACACCTTCCTACTTGAGTTTTTATATTTGTATCCTCTCTCAAACTTCCACAATATAGGTTCTAGGGATTTTTATGTGTATTCTGTTCTCTGTTTTGGTAATGAACAAACTGAAAATGGGTTCTAAATTCAAAATATGCCCCCCACTGATTAATGGTAAGACACTGTGGACAGTTTAGCTAAGTGACTTAATGTTATTGCTGCCTCTCAGCAGTATAAGTTTTTGATATGACTTCTCCAACAGCCCTTGTGATCAATACTCTTCTACCTCCCAGGACCTTCCCCTTGTGTGTCCCTTAGAAAAGACATGTTAACCCTGGAAAAAAAATGTACACACTAAGAAGGACTCATTGTGGTTATTTGGGCCCAGATTCAAAATCAGTGTCTAGCAGCCATTGTTTATGGGGACCTCTCACGCATGCTGTGTTTCAATAAAAATCACAGACTGGGCTGCTAAGCCTCTTGCACTGTGTTCCTATAATCTGAGCTAACTCTTATAAAGAAGTTTCTGAAATTGTACTTTGACTAATAGGAATGAGACTTTCCCTGTTCAATCAGAGCTGTGCAGCTATATCCTCATTTACATCTTTACTGAACAATCAGAGTGGCTTCACAACAACCAATCAGAACACGTGGAGCTGGCTAATCAGAAAAGTGCTATTTGGACCAATCAAACTGTTTGGATTTTAAATTTTTATTTGCATAAAAATGGACTAATCAGGGACCAGGGGTGGAAACTTCTCCCTGTATAAGCCAACCTCTCTATGTCTTGGTGGAATGCACATTCAGCTACATGTCTTTGACTTGAGCTATGATACTGGAACTGTAACAGCAGAGCTGTAACACAGGAAGTGTAGCACTAGAGCTATAGCACTATACCTGTGACAACTTGAGCTGCAACACTTGAACACTTTGAACATAAAATTTGGGCTGTTTCACTTGAGCAGCTTTGCTTGAGCAGCTTCACTTGAGTTACTTCACAATATATGTCACTCAAGCTATTTCACTCAAAGTCTATCTCTTTACTGCATCCCAGACTGGGGACGTCTAGTGGCATTTAATTTGTGGCAGTGACCTTCTGTCGACATTAAATGGTGGTAGCAATAGGATCTGAAGTGCCAGCCCAACTTCTCCACCGACACCATCCTAAGCCAATGTATCAGTGCCTACATCAGCCAATTGAGCTCAGTTGTTTCCTTTGTAGCTCCAGAAAGTCTTGAGTAAGTCCTCTCAGATCCAAGATCTCCCATGCTTTGGGTTGAGGTCTTAGGGACTTTATTTACTTTAGATAGGGAACCTTCACTCAGGTTTTGTATCAGTCTATAAGTTTGGACTGAGGGGGACACGGCATATGATTTATATTTGGTTCCAAGAAAGGATCTCCTCTACTTCAAGGAGAGAACCTTCCATTTCAAGGAGGGCCTCTTCTGGGTAGGGACCCTTCCAGGCACATTGAAGGGATGCCCTAATAGGAGGGGAACACAGTGGATAACCCATGCTCTAAAATTCTCATGCTAATCAGCCACCTCCTGGAGGTAGCAGTAGGAACTTTGGCTGATATAATGCACAATGGGAAATCTTTAAAAGAAAAAAAAAACAGTACTTGGAGAGCTCTAAAATAAACTGAATAGTACATATATTTTAATTGGCTTTGGAGGCCTCTTTTTCTCCTCCTCTTCTTTCTCTATCTGTGGAGAAGTGGTGGCAGTAGCCATTTTGTAAGACCCACCTTCAGTGCCATCTTCTCTCACTCTCTAGGAAAGTCTGCCCCCTTTAATTCCCCTGCCTCAAAGTTAAAAAGTTTTGACTCACAGACTTATTTTTCCCCATTAAAAAGGCCTCCCACACTTGTACCACATTTATTGGATTGTACATCTCAGCCTATAGGAGAGTTCAATTAAAGTTATCCATAGCAGACAACTACTTGTGCAAAAAGCAGATGACACCTGAAGCAGAAAGCCTTCCCCAAGATTCAGGACCATGCCAGTAAAGTGAACTCTTGTTATATTTATTTAATAGCTGTCATAATAATTATATTCCAGGGTATATTAGTGATCTTAATTCCATTGTGACAAGCTGGTCACCTTCCTTATGTTTTAGATTGCATATTCTAGTTATTCCATATCATTAACCATCAACTATACAGTACTTTTCTGATTTTTGCTGTTCTAACCCCTGTAAGGGGCAACCTTGGCATTCAAATGTTTGATGCAATGCTTTCAAAACTTAGGCTTCTCGGGAAACATGTCTGAATGCTGGACTTTTCATCTGATGCCTGCCTTTACTTTTAGTAAAAATGATGATCCTATAGTTATCCTTATTTGTACTTTCTCACTAAACTTACTTTTGATTTTACGGAACCACCCATTCTAAAACGACTATAGCAGAAAACAACCCTATTCAACATATCCTTGACTCTACAATTGAAATTGATATTCTAGTAACTTAACACACCACTTGATGGGGGAATAATTAGATATTAAGGAAAATTATAGCCTCACATTTCCCTGTATAGGAGTTGTTTTGAACTTACAAGCATCCTCCCTTGTTTTTGACCAGTCAATGAAAAACAGCTCAATTTTTGTCCTGGTAGAAAGAAAGACTGCATGTTTATGAAATGTACATTATTTTATTTATTTGTTTATTTGTTTGTTTGTTTGTTTGTTTATGGCATTGGTTAACAAATTCCAGTAAGTTTCAGGTGTATAATTTAACAGCAAGGCATATATATATATTGCATTGTGTGTTCCCCTCCCGTACTTCGATTTCTTTCTGTCACCACATATTTGAACCCTTTGACCCCATCTATTTCCCTTCTCCCTCCTACCACCCTACCCTCTGGTAACCACAAGTTTATTGTCCATGTCCACGTGTTTCTCTTTGTTTGTCCTGTTTATTTGTTAGTTTTAGGTTTATATCCCACATATAAGTGATATCATGGGGTTTTCAACTTTTAATGTCTGGCTTATTTCGCTTAGCATGATTATCTCGAGGTCCATCCATGTTGTTGCAAATGACAGTATTTCATCTCTTCTTATGGCTGAGTAATATTCCATTGTATATATGTATCACAGTTTCTTTAGATAATCATCAATCATAAGACACTTTGGTTGTTTCCATGCCCTGGCCACTGTGAATAATGCTGCTATGAACATTGGTGTGCAAATATCTTTTCGGATATGGGTTTTCAAGCCTTTGGGGATAAATACACATAAGAGGGATTGCTGGATCATATGGTAGATCAGTTCTTAGTTTTTTGAGGAATCTTCATCTGTTTTCCATAGTGGCTGTATCAATTTACAGTCTCACGAGCAGTGTATGAGGGTTCCTTTTCCTCCGCATCCTCTCCCAAACTTGTTATTACTTGAGCTGTTGAAAACAGCTATTCTAACAGGTGTGAGGTGTTATCTCATTGTGGTTTTGATTTGCGTTTCTCTAATAGCTAGCGATGTTGAGCATCTTTTCATATTTTTGTTGTCTATTTGTATGTCTTCTTGGGAGAAGTGTTTGTTCAAGTCCTCTGCCCATTTTTGATTGGATATTTTTTTCGTTTTTTTGTGTGTTTTTGTTGTTGTTGTTGTTGTTGTTGTTTCTGAGTTGTATAAGTGCTTTGTATGTTTTGGATATTAGGCCCGTATTGGAGGCGTTGCTTGGAAATATATTTTCCCATTCAGATGATTGTCCCTTTATCTGTGGATGGTTTCTTTTGCTGTGCAGAGCTTTTTAGTTTGATGTAATCCCATTCATTTATTTTAGCTTTTACTTCTCTTGCCTTTGAGGTAAAATTCATAAAACCCTCTTTATGTCCAAGATCCTTGAGTTTAGTTCCTGTTTTCTTCTATGCATTTTCTTATTTTAGGTCTTATATCCATTTTGAGTTTTTATTGAGTTTTTATGCACTTTATTGTTTTAGATCCTTAATCCTTTTTCAGTTAATTTTGGTGTGTGATGACAGAAAACATGCTAGCTTCATTCTTTTGTAGGTGGCTTTCCATTTTCCCAGCATCGTTTATTGAAGAGGCTTTCATTCTCCACTGTATGTTTTTGACATTTTTTGTCGAATATTATTTGCCCATATAAACATGGGTTAATTTCTGGATTCTTGATTCCGTTCCACTAGTCTGTGTGTCTGTTTTTCTGGCAATACCATGCCGTTTTAATTATTGTTGCTTTGTAGTATACTTTGAAGTTGGGCAGAGTGATGCCTCCAGCCTCGTTCTTTTTTCTCAGGATGGCTTTGGCAATTTGGGGTCTTTTGTGCTTCCATAGAAATCTGATGATATTGTGTTCTATTTCCTTAAAAAGTACCGATGGGATTTTGATAGGGATTGCATTAAGTCTGTATAATGCTTTAGATAATAAGGTCATTTTAACTAGGTTGATTTTTCCAATCCAACACAGAATATCTTTCCATTTCTTTGTATCTTCTTCGATTTCTTTTAATGAGATATTAAAGTTTTCATTCGACAGGTCCTTTACATGTTTCATTAAATTTATTCCTAGGTATTTTATTATTTTTGTTGCAATTGCAAAAGGAATTAAATTTTCCACTTTATTAAAGTAAAGAAATGCAATGGATTTTCAAACATTGATTTTATATCCAGAAACTTTACTGTATTTGTTTATTGTTTCCAGCGGTGTTCTTGTGGAATCTTCAGGGTTTTCTATAAAGAGAATCATGTCATCCGCAAATAGTAACAGTTTGAATTCTTCGTTTCCTATTTGGATGCCTTTTATATCTTTCTCTTTTCTGATTGCACTCATTGGATCTCCAATATTATATTGAGTAACAGTGGTGATAGTGGATAGCCTTGTCTTGTTACTAATCTTAGAGGGAAGAATTTTACTTTTTCACCATTAATTAAAATATTGGCTGAGAGTTTGTCATATATGGTCTTTTTTATGTTAAAGTACCTTCCTTCTATACCGATTTTGTTAAGTGTATTGAATATAAATGAATGCTGTATCTTGTTGAATGTTTTTTTTTGTGTGTGTATCTATTGATATGATCATGTGATTCTTATTTTTTAATTTATGTAGTGTATCACATTAATTAATTTGGGTATGTTCAACCATTTCTGTGCCTTGGTATGAAGCCCACTTGATCATGGTGGATAATCTTTTTAATATGTTGCTGTATTTGTTTTGCTAGTATCTTATTAAAGACTTTTGCATCTGTGTTCATGAGAGATATTGGTCTGTTGTTTTCAATTTTTGTGTTATCATTATGAGGTTTCGGTATCAGAGTAATATTAGCCTCATAAAATGAATTTAAAAGTAGTGCCTCCTCTTTGATTTTTTGGAATAGTTTGAAGAGAATAAGTTTGAAGAGAATAAGTAACCTTCTTTGAATGTTTGGTAGAATTCACTAATAAAGCTGTTTGTTTCAGGACTTATACTTTTTGGTAGGTTTTTGATGATTGTTTCAATTTTCATACTGACAATTGGTTTATTTATATTTCTCATCCCTACTTTTTTTCCTCCCCTTATAATGCCATTTATTCTTATGTTTCTTCTCTTGATGGTGTCAGCTAGTTCTTGTATTTATCTTTCATTATTTTTCATTGTTTGGTTTCTCTCTACTTCTTTCTGATTTATTTCTAAATTTCTGTCTTTGATATCACTGATCCTTTTCTCCATTTGGTTTGACTCTATTTCCCAAGCTTGCTATTTAATTTTTCATTTCCTGCAGTGTGTTCTTCATCTCCAGAAGTTCTATTTGATTCTTTTTGAGGGTTTCAATTTCCTTGCTCAAGAACTCATCTACTCATCTAGTTGTTTTTATTTCTTTGTCTTTAAGCTTATTTTCTAGGTATTTTTTTCTCTTTCTTTCTGAGCTGTCTTATCATCTTGATTGTTCATGGTGTTTAATGGACTATTTCTCCACCTAGGCATTAATGGAAGTGTATTGTACTTTTTTTCCTGAAGGAAGATTTCTTATATAAAGGTCTTTCTTTAGTCTGTTGCAAAGTGGGCATTTTTCTTTTGGTTTCCAGTAGGTGGTGTCTAAGCCTCTTAGATCCCTGCACTATATAAAGTCTTAATAATGTCTTTTTTTCCCCTATACATAATCAATCATGTTCGCTACTCTCAGTCTCAGTCCCTTTCAGTGTTGGCTACCATTTTGGTAGTGTTTGTCATATTCTCCTTGGGCTTCACTGTGTTTGATCTTGGAGGGTATCAGGGGAGGGCACCTCTGGGTTTGGGAATGGGAGCTGTGGCTCAGCTTCACATTTTACAACTGTGACTGGTAATAATCAACTGTTGTTTCTCTGTCACCTCCATTTCTCTGCTGTACCAAGTTCTCTGCTTTCTGCTGTGATGCCTGGACACTGCCACCATCCCAGTGGAGCTCACAGCTCTTCCAAGCAGGGTTGTTCAGAGAATCAATGGTACCTTCTCCCTTCCCCCTTCTCTTTCTGGGAGCTCCAGCTATGAGTGGCCTCTTTGTTTCTCTTAGTCTATTGCAGGATTCCCAGAGTTCTGACCTGTAGTAGCTCTTATGCACAGATCCCATGTTCAGACGTGCTGGTGTGCAGTTTGGGTTTTTTGTTGTTGTTGTTGAGTTTTAGATGTTCAGCTTATTATTGTTTCAAGGGGAGAGATTTTGGGATGTCTCTGACCCCGCCATGTTTC
Organism: Pteropus vampyrus; assembly: GCF_000151845.1. Lineage (NCBI taxonomy): Eukaryota > Metazoa > Chordata > Mammalia > Chiroptera > Pteropodidae > Pteropus > Pteropus vampyrus. Next base: position 869,009 of record NW_011888844.1, on the reverse strand, counting down.
TGTGTTTCATCTAAACGTACATTATTTAAAATGCGAACCATTCTTTCTAACTTGCTAAAAATATTTTAACCTCTATGTTGGTATTCGATCAATTATTTAAGTGGAAAATTCTTATATATCTTATATTGAGGTGATTCAGATTAATGTGGTAAGATAAAATTCTTATATTGAGGTGATTCAGAGTAATGTGGTAAGATAAAATTTGATGGCTGGGAAAAACTGTTTTATTGATTCTTTATGAATAATTTAGAATGTATATTGTCTTTTCTTGAATACCTTAAACTGAAAATAAAAAGGGGTAATTTAAAATATTTTTTAAAATTTTCTTCAGATAGATAATATCTTTACTGTAGTCAGTTTTTCAGCTAAGGCTGTAACTTTACTTACTTCAATCTTGGGGCTTTTTGTATTGACTAGAGTTTGGTACTTTGAAGATTACTTCTATTTGTGAATTCCTTATCTTCTATCTCATTACAGAGCTTAAAGATTGAAATGCATTTTAAAGGATATTAGAATGAATAAGTCTAATATTTAAATATCTATTAGTATAAATATTATTTAACATATTTTTAAAGTTAGTGATTCTGTAAATTGTGTTATTTTAGTGTCTCATGTGATATATTGGTGTTTTGTATGAGATAGAGGTAATCCTTTTTCCATACAGTACTTTTCTAGAAAATTATTTTCCACCAAATGGTATTTATGCCCACAACAATTTTGTAGGTGCCATAGAGAATACAAGGGAAAAATTAGACCTGGTTTTATTTCCTAAAAATTTAAATTTGATAGAAACGATTGAACCATTATCTGACAACTGTTATCTGTCTTCATTGGCAGCTGATCTTAACTTCTCAATTGTTGATCCAGAAATGCGTCAACCAGAGACATGGTTTTCTGTTAAACAAGTACAATAGCAGCAATACTCTGGAACTAGAAAATTCAATTAATTTGATCCTTTCGAGCACCTACTTTAGCTTAAACTCTGCAATGCAACTAATATCAGATTCATGAGAATGAGTAAAAATGATAAATCGAATTGTTCACTTTCCACCTCTGGAAGTATGATAATGTATGGGAAGGGGAGTAATATTTAAAACTTCTTTTCTAACGATGTAACTTTAGGTGAAATCAATTTAACACTGAGATAATGCTTAGAAATTTGGGGATTTGGGGCCTATACACTTATAAATTTGAACTGTTTGCTTAGTTGATATAATTTGTCACATATTAGCACTATGTTTATAAGTATTTTATACTATTTTCCATTAGAAACTTCACAAACAAGTTTTTGCATGATGAACAAATTTATTATACCTCTTTGGAAGTAAAAATAATTCTGGTATGCCTGTATATGTAAATGATACTTTTTCTGAATACCCATACTAGTTTGTACATATAGCAAAATTCAATTTGTATAATTTTTTATCGCCATCAGTAGAAAACATGTAAAGCATTTGAGATTATGGTTTTAGTTATAGCTTCTGATTTCTGTCAGTCTCATTCCTCTTAACATTTCTCAGATATAGCTTAATCTTAATTGTTCTAAGACAAGTGATGAGAATTTTGAGATGAGTATGAGAACAACCACCTCCTTAGAATTGTAAGCCCATGCACTGGCCCATGTACTACTCAATTAGATATAATAATGTGAAATCTAACCAGAACCATTAACAGAATTGCCTGTTCACTGAGGGAGTAGATGAACTCAGAGCAGGTAGCCAAATGACTCAGGGACCAACATAGGACAAACTGACTTAATCAGTTATGAATGCTGTCTGTCAACATGTTTTGATAGAGGGAAATGTTAACCCTGAGAAAGAATGTGCCTGCTAAGAAAGACTTCTTATCATTAATTGAGCTCAAATTGATAATTAGAATCTAGTAGTTATTGTTTACAGGAGCCTCTCAGGCATGCTGCATTTCAGTAAAAAGCCACAGACTGGGCTGCTAAGTTCCCTGTACCATTCTTGCTTTGTAAGTTGACCCTTATAAAGATTTTCTGGAGTCATATTTTGACTAATAGGATGGGGACCTTCCCTGCCCAATTAAAGCTGTGCAGCTATATCTTCATATGAATATTTATTGACCAATCAGAGTGGCTTCACAACAACCAATCAAAACATGTGGAGCTGGCCAATCAGGATAGTGCTATTTGGACCAATCAAACTGTGAATTTGAAGTTCTCACTTGTATAGAAATTGAACAATCAAGGACTAGGATAGGAACTACTCCCTATATAAGCCAGCCTCCCCTATGTCTCAGTGGAGTGCACTTTCAGCTGAGTTTACCCAGCTTGAGCTGTAACATGGGTGTTATAACACTGGAGCTGCAGCACTATAGCTTTAACACTTGGAGTGCTTCCCTTGAGCAGATTCACTTGAGACATTTAACTCAAGCTATTTTACTCAAAGTCTTTCTTTTCATCTCACCCTAGATTAGAAACTCCTGGTGACATTGCATTTGTGGCAACAACATTTGTCAACAGATACATTAAACTTACCAAAATCCTACTCTTTTTATTTACTTGATCAATGTGATCTTAGCTTAGGAATCCCTAAACACTCCACCCATGGACCATAATAAAGGTCTGTAACCCAGATTCTGCTTTGACCTCCCTCTACGTCCCCTCAAGGCATGTCATGTACTTCCTCCAGAACCTGAGAGTAATAAACTTCTGTATTTAAATTTGAAAAAAAATATTTTTATTGAAATATAGTTGACAACAATGTTACATTAGTTTCAGGCATGCAACATAAGGATTTGACATTTATATACCTTATGATGTGATTATCATAATAAGTTTAGTAAACATCTGTCACCATATAAAGTTATTATGATATTATTGCCTATTTTCCATATTCTGTATATTACGTTCAGTGATTATTTATTTTTTAACTGGAAGTTTGTACATCTTATTTTGTTTCACGTTTTGCACCCACTGCCCCCTCCTCTGGTACCATGTTTTTTTTTCTGTATCTATGAGTCTGTTTCTCTTTTGTTTTGTTTGTTCATTTGTTTTGCTTTTTAAAATTCACATATAAGTGAAATTTTGTGGTATTTGTCTTTCTCTGTCTGACTTATTTTGCTTTGCATAAACTCTCTAGGCTCATCCATGTTGTCAGAAATGACAAGCTTTTATTACGTTTTTTAGGCTGAGTAATATTGTATTGTATATATACACCTTCTTTATCAATAAATACTAGGTAGTTTCCATATATTGGCTATTGTAAATAATGCAATGAACATAGGGATACATATATCTTTTTGAATTATTGTTTTGTTTTATTTGGATAAATACTCAGAAGTGGAATTGCTGGGTCATGTGATAGTTGTTTTTTTTTTTAATTTTTTTTTTTTTTGAGGAAATACCATACTGTTTTCCATAGTGGTTACACCAACTTTTAATCCCAACAACAGTGCACAAGGGTTCCCATTTCTCCACATCCTTGTCAACACTTGTTATTTGTAGACTTTTTAATAATAGCCATTCTCATAGGTATGAAGTGATATGTCATTGTTTTGATTTGCATTTCCTAATGATTAATAATGTTGAACATCTTTTTATATGCCTGTTGCCAAAGTGTGTGACTTCTTTGGGGAAATGTCTATTCATATCTTCTGTCCATATTACAATTGAATTGTTGGTTTTTTATTGATATTGAGTGTATGCATTCTTTAAATATTTGAATAATAACCCCTTATAAGATATATCATTTATGCATATTTATTCCCCATTTAGTAGGGTGTCTTTTTAATTTGTTGATGGTTTCCTTTATGTGCAAAAGCTTTTTATTTTGATGTAATTCCATCTGTGTATTTCTGCTTTTGTTTCCCTGGCTTGAGGAAACATATCAAATATA
>NW_011888844.1:852365-865069 GCF_000151845.1 Pteropus vampyrus | reverse complement strand
CATTAAGTACTATCAAGAATGCAAAGCAGACAGAGAAAGAGGGCAGACTAAGTAAAAGCAGGGTTCGCCTCCTCTCAGATCCCCATCGAAATTACAACAAAATTATAAAATAATTAACGTGGAGAATCACCTGAAGTCCAGCTGATCATAACACATACATCTGATAATACAAAGTAAGAGCCACAGAGAAGCCGGTAGGAGGGGCAAAGTTACTAATACAGCTGGACCCATACCCATGGATGGTGGAGGAAGACCAGGAAGGAGAGTGAGGCTGCAGAGATTTCCCTGAAGTCAAGGGGCATCCTAGCTACTTTCGGGGGCTCTCCAGCTCAGGGAAGAGGAGTTTCCAAAATTTATTTCTGTGAAAGTCAGAGGGGATTCAGGCCACCTGGGTGAAATGGAAGGAGATCGAACTCCTAAATACCCCATGACTTTTGTGGGAGCCCGTAGTCCCAGAGCTGGCAGCAAATCTTGTGCTGTATAGGCCTGACAGTCACGTGCCTCCCTGAAATGACATCCCACTTAACCCACAAATTACCTGTGGCAAGCCTGCTCCTAGGCACCCCAGTTCCATCCTGTGCTTTCCTTGGGTCACAAATTCAACAGCAAACAACAGCACAGTTCATGTGGCCCATGCAAAGCCCATACATCTGGGAGAAGCTATAGTGGCGGTTCAGAAATTCATATCCATGAGCTTTAGTAATTCTTTTTTTTTTCTTTTTTCTCTTTTTTTTTTAGAATGAGATAATTTTATTTCCTAACAGACATCTATAATAAAATTGAACAAAAAAAATCATATAATTTTATACTAGAACTTCAGTAATTCTTAAACAGAGTTCAGGTGTGTGCAGGCCCAAGGAGAGCAGTAACTGTTCTTTCTATGACTGGAAACTTGTAGAGTGAGCCACAAAAACAGTGCTGGCATGTAAATTGACATAGCAGTGGCAAGGAGAAATTTGCAAAATAGACCCAGGTGACTACCAGGGTCCCTATATCACTCAATACACATATCACCCAGAGGCTCTTCCAGTTCCAGAGACTTACAGGCAACTGACAGGTAGTGTCAGGCCCTGAGGAACACTGGTACTTCTGTTTAACTGCCTTGAGTCGGGGACAAGGAATAACCAGATCTGTGCCTACAGCTTTGTCTTTTCCACTTACTTTTAGATCAGCATAGACAACAACCATCTGTAAATTCCTTTGTAGATCCCACCAAGTTGCCTTGAGCAATCAAAGGCAGCAGCTAATAGCCTACTCAGTAGCCCTTCCCAAGGGGCCACAAAACCAACACACCCAGAGGCTGACACTAGACTAAAACAGAGCAACTCCTGAATAGTCCCGTAAGTGATACACACAAAAGGTGGTTTCAACAAGTACATAAACCTGCTAGGGCAAATCCACCCAGTGGTGTCAAACCCAACATAGCAACTCTTACCCTGTAGGTATAGCCAATTCCCACAGTAGCCTGAGTGTTAATTCCATCCACTGATGTATTAATGCCAATAAAGGCTCAGCTACAACAGAAGATTACACATAATCCACACAAAGATCACATCCAGAACCCCTGGTGCAAGTTATCAGGGAGAGTGTGTCACTGGGTCACACAGGATACCTTCCACATAAGGCCATCTGGCCAAGGCTGAGAGATCAAACCAATATTCCTAACACATAGAAATGAACACAGAGAGTCTAATAAAATGAGAAAACAAAGAAATATGACACAAATAAAACAATAGGAAAGGAAAAAAAAAAAAAAAAACCTCCAGAAAATAAGCTAGAGGAAATGGAAACAAGCAACCTACCAGAGACAGAATTTAAAATATTGGTTATAAGGATGTTCGATGAACTTAGGATGAGACCAATGAGAACCTCAACAGAGAGATAGTAAGCATAAAAAAGGACATAGAAAACATAAAAAAGAACCAGAGTGAAATGAAGAATAGAATAACTGAAATGAAGAATATACTAGAAAAATTCAACACTGGATTGGACAAAGAAGATTGAATCAGTGAACTGGAAGACAAGATAGCAGAATATACCCAATCAGAATGACAAAAAGAAAAAAAAAAGAATAAAAAAAATGAAGATAGCTTAAGAAGACTTTGGACGACATGAAGTGTAATAATATAAGCACCATAGGAATACCAGAAGAAAAAGAGAGAGAGCAAGGGATTGAGAATCTATTTGAAAAAATGACAGAAAACTTTCCTAAACTGGCAAAGGAAGTGGACATACAAGCCAAGGAAGCACAAAGAGTAACAAACAAGAGGAATTCAAACAGACCCACGCCAAGACACATCATAATTAAAATGCCAAAGGTCAAAGACAAAAAGAGGATCTTAAAAGCAGCAAGAGAAAGGCAGCTAGTTACTTAAAAGGGTATCCCCATAAGAATGTCTGCAAATTATTCAACAGAAACTTTGCAGGCCAGAAGGGACTGGCAAGAAATATTCAAAATTATGAAAAACAAGAATCTACAACCAAGAATGCACTACCCAGCAAGGCTTTTGATTTAAACGCACGGTGAGATAAAGAGCTTCCCAGACAGAAAAATGCTTAAGGAATTAATCACCAACAAGCCAGTATCACAAGAAATGTTAAAGAGACTTCTATATAAAAAAAAGAAGGGTTAAAAAAAAAAGAAAAAATATGAATAATAAAATGGCAGTAACTATGTACCTATCAATAATCACTTTAAATGTAAATAGATTACATGCTCCAACCAAAAGCCATAGGGTAGCAGAATGGATGAGAAAACAAGATACATACACATGCTGTCTACAAGAGACCCACTTCAGATCAAATGACACTCACAGACTGAAAGTAAAGAGATGGAAAAATATATTTCACACAAGTTAAAATGGAAAAAAAGCCAGAGTAGCAATACTTATATCAGACTAAATAGAATTTAAAACAAAGACTTTAATAAGAGACAAAGAAAGGCCCTACATAGTGATAAAAGGATCAATACATCACAAAGATATAACCCTACTGTACATATACATACACAACATAGGAGCACCATATACATAAATAAATTATTGACAGAAATAAAAGGAGAGATCAGCAGTAATACACTATAGTAGGAATTTTAACACCCCATTGACATCAATGGACAGACCTTCCAGACAAAAAATTCAACAAACAAACAATGGGCTTAAAAGATACACTAGACCAGTTAGATATAATAGATATTTCCAGAGCATTTTACCCCAAAGCTGCAAAATATACATGCTTCCGAAGTGCACATTGAACATTTTCTGTGCTACACCACATGTTAGGACACAAAACAAGTCTCGATAAATTTAAGAAGATTGAAATCATATCAATAGTCTTCTCAGATCAAAATGGTATGAAACTAGAAATTAACTACAAGACAAAAAAAACTGGAAAATACACAAATACATGGAAGCTAAATAACATGCCACTAACCAATAAATGGATTAGCAATGAGATGAAGGAAGAAATCAAAAGATACCTAAAGACAAATGAAAATTAAAACACAATGACTCAAAATCTATGAGGCATAGTGAAAGCAGTCTTAAGAGGGAAATTCATAGCAATACAGGCCTATTTCAAGAAATAAGAAAAAGCTCAAACAACCTACCCTGACACTTAAAAGACCTAGAAAAAGAACAGTAAACAAAGCCCAAAGTGAGTAGAAGGAAGGAAATAATACAGATCAGAGTGGAAATGAATAAGATAGTGTCTAGAAAAATAATACAAAAGATTAATGAAACTAAGAACTGGTTGTTTGAAAGGATAAACAATGGTGACAAACCCTTGAACAGACTCATCAAGAAAAAAAAAGAGAGGAGTCAAATAAATAAAATCGGAAATGAAAGAGGAAAAATAACTACATACTCCACAGAAATAAAAAGGATCATAATAAAATATTACGAACAATTATATGTTAACAAATGGGACAATCTGGAAGAAATGGACACGTTCCTAGAAACATATAATCTCCCAAGACTGAGTCAAGAGGAAACAGAAAATCTGAATTGAATGACTACCACCAATGAAATTGAATCAGTAAAAAAAAAAAAAACTCCCCTCAAAACAAAATTCCTGGACCAGATGGCTTCACGGGAGAATTTTACCAAACGTTCCAATAGGAAGTAACACTTATTCTTCTCAAACTATTCCAAAAAGTTCAAGAAGAGGGAGAGCTTCCTATCTCATTTTATTAGGATATCATTACATTGTTTCCAAAACCAGACAAAGAATATACATAAAAAGAAAACTATAAGCCAATATCTCTTATGAATGTTGATGCAAAAATCCTCAACAAAATATTAGCAAACCAAATTCAGTAATACATTAAAAATATCAAAGACTTTGAACAAGATGGATTTATTCTTGGGATGCAAGTTTGATACAATATCTTCAAATCAATTAATGTGAGACATCATGTTAACAAATTGAAAGATAAAAACCATATGATCATATCAATAGATGCAGAAAAAGCATTTGACAAAATCCAGCATCCATTTACGATAAAAACTCTCAGCAAAGTGGGAATACAGGGAACATACCTCAATATAATAAAAACCATCTATGACAAACCTACAGCTAACATTGTACTCAATGGGGAAGGCTAAACACCTTTTCTTTAAGATCAGGAACAAGACAAGGATATCCACTTTCATCACTCCTGTTCAACATTGTCTTAGAACACTTAGCAACAGCAATAAGATAAGAAAGAGAAATAAAGGTATCCAAATTGTAAAAGAAGAAGTAAAACTCTTGCGATTTGCCAATGACATGCTAAATATGGAGAATCCTGAAGAATCCACCAAAACACTGTTAGAAATGATCAATGAATTCAGCAGAGTAGCAGGATACAAAATTAATATTCAGAAGTCAGTGATATTTTTATAAACCAATGATGAACTTTCAGAAAGAGAAATTAAGAAAACAATCCCATTTACCCCATTTATGATTGTATCAAAAACAATACAATTCCTGGCAATCAGATAACCCAGGAGGTAAATTACCTGTTTTCAGGAAATTATAAGTTATTGAAGAAAGAAAATGAAGAAGGTACAAATAAATGGAAGCATATACCGTGCTCAATGGTGTAAAGAATCAACATCATTAAAATGTCAATATTATCCTAAGCAATCTATAGATTCAATGCAATCCTTATGAAAATACCAATGATATTTTTCAGAGGGCTAGAACAAATAATATTAAAATTTATATGGAACCATATATGACCCTGAATAGCCATGGCAATGTTGAGAAAGAGGAACAGAGTTAGAGTTATCACACTACCTGATATCAAACTATACTACAAGGCTATAGTAATCAAAATAGCATAGTACTGGCATAAAAACAGATACATTGGTCAATAGAACAGAATAGAGAGCCCAGAAATAAATCCACACCTATACACTCCCTTAATATATAACAAAGGGAGCAAGAATATACAATGGTGTAAAGACAGTCTCTTCAATAAATGATGTTGGGAAAATTGGACAGATACATGCAAAAAAAAGAAAAAGAAAAAATGAAACTGGACCACTTTCTCACACCATATACAAGAATAGACACAAAATAGTTTAAAGACTTAAATGTCAGACCTGAGACCATAAAACTACTAGAGGAAAACATAGGTAGTAATCTCTCTGATATTGCAACTAGTAATTTCTTTTTCAGATATATCTCCTTGGACAAAGGTAATAAAAGAATAAATAAACAAATGAGACTACATCAAACTAAAAGTTTTTGCAAAGAAAAGGAAACCATCTTCAAAATGAAATGAAAACCAACTGAATGGGAGAAAATATTTGCTAATGATTCATCTGAAAAAGGTTAATATCCAAAATACATAAAGAATTCATACAATGCAACAACAAGAAAAAAACCAACAATCCTATTCAAAAATGAGCAAAAGACCTGAATAAATATTTCTCCAAAGAGAATATACAGATGGCTAATAGACATATGGAAAGATTCTCAAGGTCACTAATAATCAGAGGAATGCAAATTAAATCCACAATGAGATATCATCTCACACCTGTCAGAATGGCTGTCATCTATATATCAAAGAACAAGTGTTGACGAGGATGTGGGGAAAAGGAACCCTCATACATTGTTGGTGGGATTGCAAATTGGTACAGCCACTATGAAAAATTGTTTTGAAGTTTCTCAAAAAATTAAAAATGGATCTACCTTTTGACCCAGCAATTGCACTTCTAGGTATATATGCCCCCCCCCCAAAATACAATAATTTGTAAAGATCTATGCACCTCTATGTTCCTGGCAGCACAATTTACAATAGCCAAGATATGGGAGTAACTTAAATGCCCATCAACAGACAATTGGATAAAGAAGTTATGGTTCATATGGAATATTACTCAACCATTAAAAAAATGAAATCTTTCCATTCACAATGACATGGATGGACCTAGAGATTATTATGATGAGTGAAATAAGTCAGATAGGGAAAGATAAATACCATACAGTTTCACTTATATGTGGAAATAAGGAACAAAAAGAACAAACTGTTCAAAAACAGACTTACAAATATAGAGGACAATCTGATGATGGGTAGAGGGGAAGGGAATTGGGGGCTGGGAGGAAGGGATGAAAGGTTAAATAAGTGCAAATTAGTAGTTGATAGATGGTCACGGGGATGGGAACATGGCATAGGGAACACAGTTAGCAATGATACAATGGTTAAGTGTAGAGCCAGAGGAGAGAAAGAGCAATCAGGTGGATCATTTTATAAACTATATAAATGTTTAACTAAAGTACCATATACTTGAAACTAATAATAAAATTAAAAATATATATTACTATAACCAATGTCAAAAAATTTTATTGCCTATATGTTCTTCTAGGAGTTTTATGGTTCAAGGTTTTGAATTTAAGTCTTTAATTAAATAATTACTTAATTTATTTATTTAGTGTGTGTGTGTGTGCGTGCGTGTGTGTGCGTGTGTGTGTGTGTGTATGGTGTAAGGAAGTTGTCCAGCTTCACTTTTTGCTATTGTGGTTTTTTTTTTTGAATTGTGGTTCACTATCTGGTAGCTTGTGCTCCACTTTGAAATGTTAATTTAATATAGTCACAACACTTATCTACTGTATTACACAATTGAATATTAATTTGTAGCTCAGGTCATTCCTTTGTAAGCATGTAATACTGAATACTATACATGATTTGTAAAAATTCTCTCTGGTTCTAAAAAGGAATAAGATTCATATCAAATATTGAAGATATCTGCTTTGGATATAACAGACAGATATAGATACAAATCTTACTTTTACCTAGTAAAGCAGGATGGTGGTCAAAAGTATTTTTCCAGTTTCTTCATTAGTAAACATATGGATGATACTAATATTAATACATAGGGTATTAATCAAGGTAGAAAACTGTAGAATAAATGTAGTTTGGATTGAGTTATAAATTGTGATGTGGTTGTTGATTTAACACTGATCAACACAAAATCATGTGAAGCCAAATAAATGGGGACCATTCTGATAGACCATAGATCTACTAGGATACACTAAGGTCCAGAATATCATGAAACACTTCGTTCATGATATCGTACAAGTCATATGATATCATAATGATAAGTATACTATAAGAGTTAAGAGCTGACATTCTGAACTCAGACTTTATTTGAATTTTTAAACTGTCATGTACTGTGGGATCTTATTTCTCTGTAAAAGATAGGAAATAATAATACATTCCACATAGGCTTGTTGAAAGGATTCTATTAATTAACACAGGCAAAGTAATTTGCTCAGTGTCAAATATTTAGTTGTTATTCAGTCAGTAGTAACTGTATTATTTCTATCCATTCAATAAAAAATGAGATTTTAAATGATAATAAGAACTTGTTATTTCACTTTCAGTACAAACCAAGACATATACATTAAAACTAATACAATGAGAAATGGGCAGCCTACAATAAGAGGGTAGCAAGACTCCAAAATTATTTCTTCCACCTTATCTGCTGAACTTTTAAAGAAGCAAATAATGCACTTATGTATATATGTGTTTATTGTTTAATTAATTATCTTTTTATTTAGCATATATTTATTATGTATATACTTTGTTTTTTTATTTTTTATTGTTTATCGGGGTAACATTGGTTAATACAATTATATAATTTTTAGGCATACATTTTTTACATTTATAATTTTATAATTTTACATTTATATATTCTATTGTGTGTTTACCATCCAAAGTCCAGTTTCCTTCAGCTACCATATATTTGATCCCCTTTATGCAATTCACACTGCGACTACTACCCTATATTCGACCCCTTTAATCTCATGTACTTCCTCCCTCCTTCCCCACACCCTACCCTCTGGTAACCATTAGTCCACTGTCCATGTCCATGAGTCTCTGTTTGTTTGCCTTGTTCATTTGCTGCTTTTAGGTTTATATCTCACATATAAGTGATATCATGTGCTTTTCAACTTTTTCTGTCTGTAGTATTTCTCTTAGTATGATTATCTCGAGGTCCATCCATGTTGTCACAAATGGCAGTATTTCATCTCTTCTTATGGCTGAGTAATATTCCATTGTATATACGTACCACTGCTTCTTTAGCCAATCATCTATCATAGGACACTTCGGTTGCTTTCATGTCCTGGCCATTGTGGATAATGCTGCTATGAACATCGGTGTGCAAATATCTTTTCGGATATGGATTTTCAAGCCTTTGGGGGTAAATACACATAAGAGGGATTGCTGGATCATATGATAGATCAATTCTTAGTTTTTTGAGGAACCTCCATACTGTTTCCCATAATGGCATTACCAAATTTCAGTCCAACTAACAGTGTATGAGGGTTACTTTTTCTCCACATCCTCTCTAGCATTTGTTATAACTTGTCCTATTGATTATAGCTATTCTAAAAGATATGAGATGGTATCTCATTGTGGTTTTAATTTGTATTTCCCTAAAAGCTAACAATGTTGAGAAACTTTTCATATATTTGTTGGTCATTTGTATGTCTTCTAGGGAGAATTGTCTGTTCAGGTCCTCTGCCCATTTTTTTTTTTATTAGATCATTTATATATTTGTTGTTACTGAGTCATATGAGTTCTTTGTATATTTTGGATATTAGGCCCTTATCAGAGCTGTTGCTTGCATATATATTTTCAATCTGAATAGTTATCTCTTTATCTTGTTGATGGTTTCTTTTGCTGAGCAGAAGCTTTTAAGTTTGATGTAGTCCCATTCATTTATTTTGGGTTTTGCTTCCCTCTCATTTCAGGTCAAATTCATAAAACTCCCTTTAAGTCCAAGGTCATTGAGTTTAGTTCTTATGTATTCTTCTATGCATTTTACTGTTACAGGTCTTATATTCACGTCCTTAATACACTTTGAGTTAATTTTGGTGTGCGGTGATAAACAACAATCTAGTTTGATTCTTTTGCAGGTGGCCTTCCGGTTTTCCCAGCATCATTTATTGAAGAGGCTTTCCTTTCTCCACTGTATGTTTTTGGCTTTTTTGTCGAAAATTATTGGCCCATATAAATACGGGTTTACTTCTGGACTCTCGATTCTGTTCCACTGGTCCGTGTGTCTGTTTTGCTGCCAATACCATGCCATTTTGATTACTGTCACTTTGTAGTATAATTTGAAGTCAGGCAGAGTGATGCTTCCAGGCTCATTCTTTCTTTTCAGGATGGCGTTGGAAATTTGGGGTCTTTGTGCATTCATACAAATTTGATGATTTTTTTTTTTTACCTGTATCTTTAAAAAAAATCCTGATGTGCTTTCGATGGGGATTGCATTAAATAGTTATAATGCTTTAAGTAATAAGATCATTTTAACTATGTTGATTCTTCCATTCCAAGAACATGGAACATCTTTCTATTTCTTTGTATCTTCTTCGATTTATTTTAATAGAGTCTTGTAGCTTACATTATATATGTCTTTCACATGTTTCATTAAATTTATTCCTAGGTATTTTATTATTTTTGTTGCAATTGCAAAACGAATTATATTTTCCACTTCTTTTTCTGGCAGTTTATTATTAGAGTATAGGAAAGCTATGGATTTTTCAACATTGATTTTGTATCCAGAAATAGGCTGTATTTGCTTATTATTTCTAGCAGTATTCTTGTGGAGTCTGTAGCGTTTTCTATATAGAGAATCATGTCTTTTGCAAATAGTGGCAGTTTGACTTCTTCGTTTGCTATTTGGATGCCTTTTATATCTTTCTCTTTTCTGATTGCATTCAATAGGACCTCCAAAGTTATATTGAATAACAGTGATGATAGTGGACAGCCTTGCCTTGTTGCTGATCTTACAGGGGGGATTTTTAGTTTTTCATCATTAAGTATAATGTTGGTTTATGGTTTGTCATATATGGCCTTATTATGTTAAGTAATTTCCTTCTATACCAATTTCCTTAAAAGTTTTGACCATAAAAGGGTGCTATATCTTGTCAAAGGATTTTTCTGCATCTATTGGTATGATTATATGATTCTTATTTTTTTTAATTTTTTTTTATGTGGTGTATCACATTAATCAATTCGCATATGTTGAACCATCCCTGTGTCTCTGGGATGAAGCCCACTTGATCATGCTGTATAATCTTTTTAATATGTTGCTGTATTTGGTTCACTAGTACTTACTTAGTATTTTTCATCTGTGTTCATGAGAGATATGTGTCTGTAGTTTTCTTCGTTTGCGTTATCCTTACCAGGTTTTGCAATCAAAGTAATATTGGCCTCATAAAATGAGTTGGGAAGTATTGCCTCCTCTTTGATTTTTTCGAAAAGTTTAAGAAGAATAGGTATTACATCTTCTTTGAATGTTCGGTAGAATTCACTGGTGAAGCCATCTCGTCCTGAACATTTACTTTTTGGTAGGTTTTTGACGATTGTTTCAATTTCCCTAATGCTGATTGTTCTATTTAGGTTTTCCAGTTTTTCATGATTCAGTCTAGGAAGGTTGTATTTTTCTAAGTACAGCTACATTTCCTCTAGGTTATTAAATTTGGTATTATATACTTTTTTCATAGTATTCTTGCATGTTCCTTTGTATTTCTGCGATGTTAGTCATAATTTCCCCTCTTTCATCCCTGATTTTTTTTTATTTGTATCCTTTTCCTTTTTTCCTTAATGAGTCTAGTCAGGGGTTTGTAAATTGTATTAACCTTCTCAAAGAACCAGCTCTTTATTTTTTTTCTATTGTTGTTGCTGTTGTTGTTGTTGTTGTTGCTGTTTTCAATTTTATTTATTTCTGCTGTAATTTTGATTGTTTCTTTCCTTCTGCTGACTTTAGGCTATTATTGTTCTTCATTTTCTAGTTTCTTAAGATGAAGCGTAAGTTTATTTATTTGGGATTATTCTTGTTTTTGGAGATAGACCTTCAATGATATGAACTTCCCTCTTATGACAACTTTTGTTGTGTTCCAAAAGTTTTGATATGTTGTACTATCATTATCAATCGTTTCTATGTATCTCTTGATCTCCCTTTTTATTACTTCGCTGACCCAGTTATTCTTCAGTAGCATGTTGTTTAATCTTCATGTATTTGTAATTCTTCCTGTTTTCTTTTTGCAGTTGATCTCTAGTTTCAAAGCATTATGATCAGATAATATGGCTGTTATGATTTCAACCTACTTATATTTGTTGAAGCTATGTCTGTGTTCCAGTATGTGGTCGATTCTTGAGAACATCCCATGTGCATTAGAGAATGTATAAGCAACTGTTTTGAAATGGAAGGCTCTGTACATGTTGATTAAGTCCAGTAGATCTAATGTGTCATTTAAGGATATTATTTCCTTATTGATTTTCTGTTTGGGTGATCTATCCATATCTGACAGTGGAGTATTTAGGTCCCCTACTATGATAGTGTTTTGGTCTGTTTCTCCCTTTAGTTCTGTTTGTAATTGCTTTACATATTTTGGGGTTCCCTGATTGGGAGCATCAATATTAATAAGTGCTATGTCTTCTTGGTGCATGATTCCCTTTATCATTATGAAGTGTCTCTCAGTATCTTTCTCCACCTTTTTTATTTTGAAGTTTATTTTGCCCAATATTAGTACCGCTACTTCTGCTTTTTTCAGAATGCCATTTCCTTGAAATAACACTTTCTACCCTTTCACTTTAAGTCTATATTTGTCTTTGGAGCTGAGATGTGTCTCCTGGAGGCAGCATAAGGTTTGTTTTACTTTTTGGATCCATTTTGCAACTCTGTGCCTTTTTATTGGTGAGTTTGTTCCATTAACATTTAGGGTGATTATTGAAATGTGAGGTCTTCTTATAGCCATGTTATCTTTTGCTTTCTGGTAGCTCAGTGTTTCCTTTGCTTCCTTGTCCTTGTTTTTCTGTTTTCTTTATTTTCGTTGGCTTTTGTCAGTTTTGCCTGTGGTTTTTCTTGTTTTATGTTATATAATTCAATTCTGAATCTTTGGTGTGTGTTTACCGTTACGAATAAGTAAATGAGAGTTATATATATATACATACATACATATACATACACACACACACACAGGCATCCATTTTCTTCTGCGTGTACCTTGTCTCCTTTCGCTCTGTAAATTTGCATCTTTGAATCCTCCTCTGTTCAATCATTGTTATCCTAATTTGTCCCTATGTATGCTGAACATTCATTACTGTCTTGCTACAGCAATTCTCTTCTTATTGTTTAATGTTATAATGCCCTGTTCTTAGTAAGGGTTACACTCCTCAGCTTCTGTTTGCCTGATAGTCACTTTAT
>NW_011888844.1:838831-851950 GCF_000151845.1 Pteropus vampyrus | reverse complement strand
GAGGATAATCTAATAGGTTTTCCTTTATAAGTTATCGTTTTCTTCTCCTTGGTTGCCCTGAGAATTCTATCATTGTTGTTGATTTTTGATATCTTTAATACAATGTGTCTTGGCGAAGGCCTTTTTGGGTTGAGATAATTGGGTGTTCTGTTGACTTCTTGAATTCCAAGCTCCAGCTCATTCCTTAAATTTGGGAAATTCTCATCCTCTATTTGTCTGAAAATGCTTTCTAGTCTCTGCTCCTTTCCCTCGCTTTCTGTAGTGTCCATTATTCTTATATTTCCTCTCCTGATGGTATCAGGTAGTTCCTGTATATTTCTTTCATCATTTTTTTATTCCTCAGTTTCTCTCTTCTTTCTTCTGATTTATTTCTAGATTTCTGACTTCGATATCACTGATCCTTTTCCTGCATTTGGTCGACTCTATTTCCTAAGCATGCTATTTCATTTTTCAATTCTTTCAGTGTGTTCATCTCCAGAAATTCTATTTGGTTCATTTTGGGGATTTTAATCTCCTTGCTCTGCTCATCTAGTTGTTTTTTTCAATTCCCGAAATTGTTGATTTGAGTTGTTTTAGAGCTTATTGAGTTTTTCAAGAAGTACCATCCTGAATTCTCTGTCATTTAAGTCACATATTTCTATGTCTGTAAGCTTATTTTCTGGAGTTGTTTTTTTTTTTTTTTTTTCCTTTCTGAGATGTTTTGTCACCTTGGTTGTTCATGGTGTTTATTGGACTATTTCTCTGTCTAGGCATTAGTAGAAATGTATTCTGCTGTTTTTCCAGAAAGAATTATTATATAAAGCACCTGCTGCACTTTTCTTTTGGTTTCCAGAAGGCGGCATCTAAGCCTCTTTGATCCCTGCTTTATATAAAGCCTAAATAATGTCTTTTTAATTTTCTTATAGATGTTTAATCATGTTTGCTACCCTCAGTTTCAGTCCCCGTCAATGTCAGTGACAGTCTTGGCAGAGTTTGCTCAGATTTCCCTGGGGCTCCGTGGTGTTCAGTCTCGGAGCGTATGGGTGGAGGAGCCCTCTGGGTTGGGGGTTGAGGGCTGCAGTTCAGCCAAACCTGGGCCCGTAAAAATCAACTGTCGTTTCTCTGCTGTCCCTTCTTGCTTCTCTGCTTTCTGCCCTGATGACTTTGCCCTGCTGCTGGCTGTGTGGAACTCAAAGCACTCCCAGGCAGAGCTGTTCAGGAAAGTTGCCATGCCTTCACCCCTCCCCCTTCTCCTGCAGGAAGCTCTGGTGCCTTTGAGAGGCAGCTTCTTTATTTCTCTCAGTCCACCTCTCAACACCCAGAAGTTCTGATCTGTGCTAGCTCTTATGAGCAGATCCCACACTCAGATTTGCTGGTATGCAGTTTGGGTGTTTTTTGTTGAGTTTCAGATGTTCAGCTTATTGTTGTTTCAAGGGGAGAGATCAGAAGACATCTCTCACTCCACCATGTTTCCCAGAATCTTCACTGGAATTGCATTGATGTGGAGATGTATAGCTGAATATTCGGTACCACCAATCACAAATTGCTGTTGCTGATGCTGGAAACGGTGGCCTCCGATGACGGTCCCTCATCATGGGAATGGAGGCACAAGGAAATCCCACTCTTTGCTGTTGCCACTTTCAACCACCCCCCTCAAAAATGTGTATATACTTTGTAAAAGTACTATGTTTGACACAATCACCTAGTCTGTAGCAGCACAAGACCATTATTACTCTTATTGTCAGGGAACTTATTGTCTAGTCAGAAAAAAATAAAATAAAATGTGAAAGAATCTTAAATAGTCTAATATTTTTCAAACTACACTTTGCAAAATGGTAGTTCTCCCTGAGATATTAATAGCTACTTGATAAATAAATGTATTTTAAAGATCAAATTTAGAAATGCTACATATTATAGCACACTAATTGAAGATCCATAAGGTATATTAATACATTAACTACTCTGATAATTCCTGCAGTAAAGAAACATGTTTACCTTAGTTTACAATAGCATTCCCAAAACGTATTTGACGACAGAATCCCTTCTTCATACAAAATCGTTACTATCATATGGAATATAATAGGCCCAAGGAATGCAGTTTGAGAAAATCTGGTCTAATTCAACCATTTTATTCTGCAGTTAAAATAACTAAAGATCAGAGAATACAACTGACCTGTTTTGTATTACAGTTTCTTATCAAATGATTAGAGCAGTGGTTCCCAACCTTTTTAGCACCAGGGACCGGTGATCCTATGAGAATCTAATGCCTGATGATATGAGGTGAAGTTAAGGAGATGATGCTGGGGAGTGGTTGCAAATACAGACAAAGCTTCGCTCAGTTGTTCACTGCCCAGCTCCTGCTGTGAAGCCCAGTTCCTAACAGGCCATGGACAGGTGCTGGTCTGCAGCTTAAGTTTGGGAACCCCTGGATAAGGGAATTAGAAGCTCAGTCCAGCACATGTTTTATCTCATCATGAAGATTCTGAGAAATGGAATTCTCTTTTCTTTATTCTCTTAAAGGCAGTTGGAAAGAGATTGTGCAGTGTTTTGATTTATTTTGTAAATGTCCAAATAAGTTCAGGTTTAAATGGTTTAGGGGATAAATTTCACAATCTACTTCATATCTTTATTGAAAGCCAAAAGCTATCAATTATTAATTTAAATTTTATATATTATAATTTAAATTATAGAATACAATTTATAATAACGCAATTATAAATTATCATATTAGATTGATCAATAACTCCATGCTGATATTTCGATACAGAACACCTGGGTATCTTAAAATATGGGATTATTAACCAAACAAAAGCAGATTTTTGTTTTATAATTTTGAGAAGATATTCCTCCTGCACACTAGTGTGTTTAGTTATCTTACTGAGGACTTAGAAAGTCATCATCTCTCACTGTATTCCCCCAAGTAGAAGTAGAGTTGCCAGTAGAGGGAATTTGTTTTGCTTAGTTCTTATTTTGTTCTTTTATAGACAGTGGAGAAAAAATGGTAGTTATTGAGTGTAAAGTTACATAATTTAGCAATTTTCCATTCTTTGTTTTCTGACCTCTTTCTACATATATTAGTTACAAAAGATAAATATAATTTGATTATCTTCATTTTAATAAATACTGAAAATAAATATAGAAAATTAAAAAAAAAATAGAGTGGGGATATAAAATGTCTCGGTAAGAAAAAGAACAGCAGCAAACTGTTACTGCTCTTTGGAATGAGTAGTTTTAACAAAGTAAGCAAGAATCATTTTCTCTGGTTGAGTGTTGATTCCCCAGTGTGCTCTCAGTAAGTAATTAGAATGGCCCACTGAATGTCAGCATCAGCTTGTTTATTCTCATTATTTTATCATTTTAAAAACCCTCTAGGTGATGAGACATGCAGTATAGAACATAATTACCATTATTAGCATACTAATTGGACACAAAAATAGGCCAACTACAAGGTAGCCAACTGAATAATTTCATATTAATCAAACACCGTAGTGAATAAGCCTATTGTTAAATTGACAGGTTCTATAATTGGCAATATTTTTCAGTAAAATATCAGAATTCTCTTATAATATCTCTCCAGTGTCAGATAATTTAGTAATTTTCCATCCATGTTCTCATCTTCAAGTGTGTGCACCTAGCTCAGGTTTAAAAAAGAAAAAGAAAAAGAAAAAAAAAACGTAATGATGAGAATACTGTTACTGGCATCCTGGGTTCTTGCAATCTCTCAGGATAGAAATCAAGAGATCATCATAAGAAAGTTCAAGCAAGAGGCAAATGTTTATTAGCTTGTGCATAAGAGAACTAACACCAAGAAAGAAAAGATTCAAGTGGCTCCTTGAGACAGAAATTGTGGCAAAGTTTTAAGGGAAGCTTGGCAGGGGAAAAGGTATGTCTAAGATTGAAATGGCAGAGGTTTCTTGGTGCCAGCACAGTGTGACTGCATGCTTCTTCATGTGTTGTATGTCTCATTAGCATGATAAATCTCCACTCCTGGGAGTGAATTAAATTAGAGGAAGGTCATACTAGGTACACTCTTGGGCCTTACTGCGCATGTGCTATGATAAGGAAAGTCCCTTGTTGCTGGTATGCAGACCTTTGTGGTTTGCCTTCCAACATTCCTTGATGTGATGGGTGGTGTCCAAGAGTGGATATTTTTTGAAACTTATCAGTCTCCAGCAGCTGATCTTTCTGACTAACTGAACAGCAGAAAATTGCTCTCCTGTTCAACACTAGTCTTTTTAACTGGCATAAGTATTTTAAAAGAACTGACCTTTAGCAAGAGATGTGAGTGATAGCCAAAACAAAGAGCTACCACTTTAGTCATTTGTTGCTGTATGTTGTGTTTTGTTTATAAATACATATTCTGCCGAACCCAAAAGACGCTTGCCCACACTTACAGTCTCTTGGAGATGGTCTACTTTGTAAGAGTGCAAAAGATAGTCTACTTTACAAGAGTGCAACTATGATACCTTGTAATAATGTCCAACTTAACAATGTATTTTTTTAATGTATTGGTAGTTATAAACTCTAACTGCTTCATCCCAGCAGTATTTTTTTTTTCTGAAGGTAAACAGAACTCGCTTACACTAAAATTCTTTCTCAGTAGAAGGGAATCATTAGAAAGTCTTAATGTATAGGTGATGCCTTTTTTTTCTGACATTCTGTGATACCATTTTTATTAGATCATCTGCCTATTCAAAAATCACAAATGGTTACCAACTGCCCTCAAGATCCAACTCAATTGAGCAGTGTTTAAGATTTGCTACAATCTGATCTCAGGAGGTCTTTTTTACTGATCCCCAAATTAAATTCTTTTCCAGCTAGTCGATCTCCTCTCCATGAAATCACCCATGCCATTTAATATTCTCTTATGCATACCTTTTGAATGTTTTCTTTTCCTGAATTATCTGCCCCTTCTTTTATACTTAGTCCCTTCTTTCATACTTCTTTTATACTTATACTTTTCCTCAAAAGTTAACTCAAATCCTTCCTCTATGAGGTTTGCCCTGAGTATTATAACCCAAAGTTAGTTATCCTTTTGCTAAGCTTCGATTATACTTACTATTTATATTGAATAAATTCATTTCCTCTGTAAACAATGAGCACCTATTAAATGTCAGCCTTACCATTTGACAACAAAAGGACAAATATGACTCTGACATGGTTCCCCTCCTTAAAGCTTCATAGGTGTGGTTCTATCATGTGTCTATATTATCGATTTTGAAAGTAGAAATCTTGTATTATATTTATCTTGTACCCCTTATTAATGGGCACATAGTCGATAATCTAGAAAAAATAATGGAATAAATTTCTCTATTGCCTTTCCTTTCTTAACAGTATTAAAACTACATGTCATGGCCATTTAGAGTGTCTTTGTAGATACTTCAACATTAACTTTTTTTTTTTTTTCTCCCATATCATTCTCCTTTCTGGTAACACTTTCATTGACTTTTCTATAGCATGCTAGAACAAGGTAAAAAATGTACCGAGATATCTATTCCTATACTGACTTCTATACCTGGGCTTCCCACTGAACTTGATTTAATTCCTTAATTTATCTGTACCTTAGTTTCCCTGTCTATAAAATTTAGGAAAAAAACTAATTAATAATCCATATATTAATAATCCATAGCTGGACTTCGGCATCATGCGAATAACATTTTTCCCCGGATTGATTAAAATATAATAGACAATTAGTTCCTCGTATTTAAATTGTACAATTCAATGAGTTTTTTTTTTTTTTTTACTAGAGCTGGTGTACAATAATATATTAGTTTCAGTTGTGTGTGTGTGTGTGTGTGTGTGTATAATCTCACAAAGTGATCACCCACTAAACCTAGTAACTCTCTTACTCCTTATATATTTATTACATTATTAACTATTTTCCTTATGCTACACTTTATATCTCCATGTCTATTTTGTAACTATCCATTTGTACTTCTTAATCCCTTTGCTCTTTTTCACCATCTCCCTAACACCTCTCCCATCTAGTAGCCCTCAAAATATTCTCTGTATCTATGAGTTTATTTCTGTTTTTGTTGTTATTGTTGTTGATCTTGTTCTTTAGATTTTACATGTATGTGAAATCATGCAACATTCATCTTTTTCTATCTGATGTATTTCATTCAGCGCAATACCCTCTAGGTCCATTGAGGCGATATCTTTTTCCATCCCCTTCCTTTTAGTCTGTGTGTGTCTTTTAATCTACAGTGAGTCTCTGTCACAACTTTGATGTGGTTGCAAGAGGTATGAACAAAGCCTCTATCTTCTATGCCATTTTTTCCCACCTCATACCATTTTTAACATACAAATAAAGATTGGATTAGATCAGTTGTCCCCATAAGCGGTTGCACATTAGAGTTCTATGGGAAGCTTTTAAACACTGCTATTGATTCAACTTCCTCCTAGAAACCAATTTATTAAATTTCTGGAGGTGCAGATTGGATGTCAGCATCTTCTAAAAGGCTAATCCAGGTAAATTTAATGTGCAACCATAGTTGAGAACAGCTGAACTTTACAACTCTGATTTTCTATGACTTTGTAGTTTTACAAAACATTCAAGTAATTGAGAAATACTTCAGAAGGTTCATAAAAGTGAGTTTTATAAAGATAAAATCTTTTACATATAGAGCAAGACTTTTTAAAGGATCTATTTCAGCATTTGGTGAAAATCTAAACTGATAATTTAGAAAGAAGGAAAGTCAACCTTAGGTCTATGTATCATAAACAAACAATATAGCTTTTTTTTTTAAAGTTAATACATGATCTGCTTCAGTTAGGGGAATTACTGTAGATTGAACAATGAATTATGACTAATGAAGGTGAAAAAAATAGGATTCCTGAATAAGCCCATATCCTATTCCTGGCTGAATGTAACAGATCTTTGCAACATTTCATTCTTGTGTTTCCATTTTGTTATCTATTTGTGCTGTATCAAACAGAGTTCTTGGAGGAGCATTTACCATCAACATAGCTCTGCAGCTAGAGCAATTTAACTTGTGAGCCTCAGGAGAGAGAACTGTGAAATGCAGCTCATAGATAGCCGTGGGAACTATATTGATTATGATACTGGCTCACCTGCTATAACAGAGATCAAAAATCAAAATAATAGTTGATTATTAGAAATAGAAGTCTGTGTTAATTTTGTGAAAAGTCTGGGTTTGTAATCCAGGCCAATATAACAACACCACAACTATCAAAGAACCAGTATTCTTCTAAATTATTGCATTATCATCTTCAAAATGCAACTTTCATCTTTTACTATAAAATGACTGCTTCAGTTCTCTCCATCATGTTCACATTTCATCTAGCAAAGAGTAAAGATGAAAGGAGACTAAGAATGCTTTTATATTTAAGGGTGGAAAAAAAACCTAGATATTGCACACATCACTTTTGTCACATTCCTTTAGCAAGCACCTAGCCATGTGTCCACACATTTCTGCAAGTGAGGTCTAGAAATGTAGTCCTCAGCTAAAAAATGTAGTCTTAAGCAAATACTAACAATTTTGTTAGTATATATGAAGAAGCTACATATATGGGGAAGACTGTTTTTTTTTTTTTTTTTTTTTGTCGCAGGCAGAAATTTGTAATAACCTGCCAAATTCCTTTCCTTTATCAAGGTCCTTTAGTTTCGATAGTTGAAGATAAATTGACTCTTCCTCCCTTCCTCATCTATCCTTCTAATGCTTCATATTCGTATTAATATCACCTGCAGAATCAACTCCATTACAATCCTTGATAAATCAAGCTGAAGGGAAATGAACATTTTAATTTTTTGGGCTACTTATCAAGCTCTTTCTTCTAGGAGCCAATCCAGTCTTATATGTGTAGTTCTATCTAGTAGTATCAAAGCTAGCAAATCTAAATAGCTTGCTATGGTTCTTGTTTCTATCGGCTTGGCTTCTGACCTTTATCCTATGTTGGTAAGTGGGAGCTACTGTGTCATGGGTTTGGAGTTTCAGTTTTACAAGATGAAAAATGTTTCAAGATGGATGGTGGTAATGGTTGCACAGCAAAGCAAATGTACTTAATGCATCACATTGTACACTTAAAAAAGGATAGTATGCTAAATGTTATATGTATTTTACCATAATTAAAAAATGATGGAGAAATTAAGACATTCTCAAGTAAGAAAAATTTGAGGGAGTTTGTTATCAATAGATCATTCCTGAAAAAAAAAAATGCTGAAGTCAGTCCTCAAAGCTGAAATTAAAGGATACTAGACAATAACTTTAAACTGTAGGAATAAATAAAAATATCCACTAATGGTAACTACATAGGCAAATACAAAAAACACTACTTCTGTATTTTCAGTTCATAACTCCACTTTTTATTTCTTACACATAATATAAAAGTTGACCATAAAAATAATAAATCTATGTTATTGGGCATGTGATGTATAAAGACACAATTTGACAGTAAAGAGAACATAATGGGAACCAGAAATGATTTAGAGCAAATTGTATGTATGCTATTGAAACTGTTGGTATCAATTTAATATAGTTATAAATTTAGGATGCTAATTGTAATCTTAATGGTAACCATTAAGAAAATATATAAAAATACATACTCAAAAAAATGAAAAGAGAGTAAAGGTTATATACTGCAAAAAATTGACTAAATAAAAAAGAAAGCAGTAATGGAAAGAATAGAAACAATAAAGATACATTACACACATTGAATAAAAAGCAAAAGTGAAAAAATAAATCGATCCTTATTATTTATTTGAAAGTAAATATATCATATTAAACTCTCTAATTAAAAGGTATAAATTAGCATAGTAGATTACAAAAAAAAATCATGGTCCAAATGTATGCTTTCTAGAAATTACTCACTTTAGATACTAGGCACAAATAGTTTGAAAATAAAAAAAGCAAAAACATAGTCTATGCAAATAGTCACAAACAGAGAACTGGAATACTATATTAATATCAGATAAAAGAGATGTTAAGTCAGAAACTGTTGCAAAAGCAAGAACAGAAAAACATTACATATTATAAAAGGATCAATATACTAAGAAGATATAGAAGTTATAAATATATATGCAACAAACATCAGAGCCCCAAAATATATAAAATAAAATTTACAGAATTGAAGGGAGAATAGACGATTCTGTAATAATAGTTGGAGATTTCAATGTTCCACTTTTCATAATGGATAGAACATCCATATGGAAGGTTAAAAAGAAATAACATAATTGAACAACCCTATAAACTTATCAGATCTAAAAGACATATATCAATTATTGAACAATAGAGAATACACAATCTTCTCATGCATATGAGACATTCTCCAAGATAAATCATATGTTAGGTAACAAAACAAGCCTCCCTATGTTTTAAAAGGTAAATATAATACAAAGTATCTCCTCTGACCACAATGAAATGAAACTAGAAATCCATTACAGAAGGCAAAGTAGAAAATTCACAAGTATGTGGAAAATAAACAACATACTCTTAACAACCAATGGATCAAAGAAGTAATCATAGAGAGATTAGGAAAAATACTTAGAGATAAATAAAAACTAAAATACATCATACCAAAATTTATGAGATGTAGCTGAATGCAGTGGTCAGTGGGAATTTACAACAGTAAACACCTACTTTAAACAACAATAAAGATTCTCAAATAAATAGTCTATATATAAAGCTTAAGGAAAATAAAAAAGAATAGTGGAAAGAACTTAAAGTTAATAGAAGGAAAAATAATAAACATTAAAGCTGAGATAATAAAATAGACAAAATGAAAACAGAAAAAAAGTTCTTTTAAAACATTAACAAAATTAGCAAACATCTAGCTAAACTAATGAAAAAAAGGGAGAGAAGAAAAAAACAATTAAAAATCAGAAATGACAGTGGGGGATTCGGAAAGGAAATATGGCAGAGTGAGAAACATCCCCAGATCTCTCCTCTTGAAACAAAAATAAGGTGAACATCTAAAACTAAACAAAAAACACCCAAACTGCACACCAGCACGTCTGAGTGTGGGATCTGCGCATAAGAGCTATCACAGATCAGAGCCTCCGATGTTGCATGGTGCACTAGGAAAAATAAAGGAGTTGCCTCTCACAGCCGCCAGAGCTACCTGTAGAGGGAGGGGGAGGGGAGAAGGTACGGTGACTTCCCTGAAGAACCCTGCTTGGGAAAGTTTGTGAGTTCCATGCAGCTGGGAGCAGGGACCAGTCATCAGGGCATAAAGCAGAATAGCAGGATGGCGGAAAAACAACAGTTGATTTTTACTGGCCCAGTTGCAAAACCCAGGCTGAACTGTAGCCCCAAACTCCCCAAACAGAGGGCCTCTCCCCCCATACCCTCCGAGACCCAACACCCCAGAACCACAGAGGAATCTGAACAAACACTACCAAAATTGTTGCTAATACAAACAGGAACTGAGATTGAGGGTAGGGAGCGTGATAAAATATATAAAAGAAAATAAAGGTGTTATATAAAGACATTACTGAGGCTTTATATAAAGCAGGGATCAAAGAGGCTTAGACGCCACCTACTGGAAACCAAAAGAAAAATGCCTTCTATGCAGCAGACTAACAAGAAACCTTTACATAACAAATATTCTTTCTGGAAAAACAGCAGAATACACTTCCATTAATGCCCAGACAGAGAAATAGTCCATTAAACACTATGAACAACCAAGGTGACAAGGCATCTCAGAAAGAAAGAGAAAAATCTCCAGAAAATAAGCTTACAGACATAGAAATATGTGACTTAAATGACAGAGAATTCAGGATAGTACTTCTGGAAAAAGTCAGTGAGCTCTAAAACAACTCAAATCAACAATTTCAGAAATTGAAGAACAACTAAATGAGCAGAGCAAGGAGATTGAAATCATCAAAAAGAGACGGATGGCACTTCTGGAGATGAAGAACACACTGCAATAGTTGAAAAATGAAATAGCAAGCTTGGGAAATAGAGTCGACCAAATGCAGAAAAGAATCAGTGATATCGAAGACAGAAATCTAGAAATAAATCAGAAGGAAAAAGAAAGAAACCTAAGAATGAAAAATAATGAAAGAGAAATACAAAAACTAGCTGTTAACATCAGGAGAGGAAACATAAGCATAATGGGCATTATTGAAGACGTGGTCAAGGAACAGGGATTAGAAAACATTTTTAGACAAATAGTTGACGAGAATTTCCCAAACCTAAGGAATGAGCTGGAGCTTGGAATTCAAGAAGTCAACAGAACACCCAATTACCTCAATCCAAATAAGCCTTCACCAGGACACATTGTATTAAAATTATAAAAATCAACTACAAGACAGAATTCTCAGGGCAGCCGCGGAGAAGAAAATGATAACTTACAAAGGAAAACCCATCAGATTATTCTCAGACTTCTCCGTGCAGGCTTTACAAGTCAGAAAGGAATGTAATGAAATATTTAAACTATTACGTGAAAGGAACTACCAGCCTAGAAAAATGTATCCAGCTAAGCCCTCCTTTAGATATGAAGGAGAAATTAATATCTTTCCAGACATACAAAAATTGAGAGAATTCTCCACTGTGGGGCCTGTCTTACAGGAAATACTGAAAAGGACCAGCTCGCTGAAAACAAAATGACAAAAACAAACAAAAAAACAAACAAAAAACATAAATAAGAGTAAAGTGACTATCAGACAAATAGAAGCAGGGGAGTGGGACTCTTACTAAGAACAGGGCATTATAACCTTAAACAATAAGAAAAGAAATGCTATAGCAAGATAGTAATGAGCGTTCAGCATATATAAGGACAAATTGGGATAACAATGATTGAACAGTGGAGAATTCGAAGATCCAAATTCGCAAAGAGAAAAGGAGATGAGGCACATGCAGAAGAAAATGAATGACTGTATACATATAACTATCCTTTAATATTTGTAATGGTAACCACACACCAAAAATTTCAGACTGAAGTATATAAAATAACACAAGAAGAACCAGAGGCAAAACCCACAAAAGCAATCCGAAATAAAGAAAACAGAAACACAAGGACAAGGAAGCAATGGAAATACTGAGCTACGAGAAAGTAAAAGATAAAATGGCTATAAGAAGACCTCACATTTCAATAATCACCCTAAATGCTAATGTAATGAACTCACCAATAAAAAGGCACACAGTTGCAAAATGGATTAAAAAACAAACAAACAAACAAACAAACAAAAAAACTCACCCTTATGCCGCCTCCCGGAGACACATCTCAGCTCCAAAGACAAATATAGACTCAAAGTGAAAGGGTAGAAAATGATATTTCAAGCAAATGGCAATCTGAGAAAAGCGGTAGTGGTACTAATATCGGACGAAATAGACTTCAAAATAAAAAAAAGTAAAGAAAGATACTGAGGGATACTTCAAAATAATAAAGGGTATCATGCACCAAGAAGACATAACACTTGTTAATATCTATGCTCCTAATCAGAGAGTCCCGAAATATGTAAAGCAATTACTAACAGAACTAAAAGGAGAAACAGATCAAAACACTATCGTAGTAGGAGACCTAAATACCCTACTGTCAGATATAGATAGATCATCCAAACAGAAAATCAATAAAGAAATAACATCTTAAATGACACATTAGACCAATTGGACATAATTGGCATTTACAGAATTTTCCATCCCAAAACAGCTGCTTATACATCCTTCTCTAGTGCACATGGGACATTCTTAAGAATTGCCCATATACTGAGACACAGAGATAGCCTCAACAAATATTAGAGAGTTGAAATCATAACAACCATATTCTCTGATCATAATGCTTTGAAACTAGAGATCAATTGCAAATAGAAAGCATGAAGACCTACAAATACAACATGCTACTGAAGAATGATGTGTCATGGAAGAAATAATAAGAGGGATAAAGTGATATAAAGAAACAAATAATAATGATAGTACAGCATATCAAACTTTTGGGACATGACAAAAGTGGTCATAAGAGTAAAGTTCATATCATTACAGCTTATCTCTAAAAACAATAACTAGCCCAAATAAACAACCTAATGCTCCATCTTAAAAAAAAAACAAAAAAACACAAACAAAAACAAAACAAAACAAACAAACAAAAAAAACCTAGAAAATGAAGAACAATAATGGCCTAAAGTCAGTAGACGGAAAGAAATAATCAAAATTAGAGCAGAAATAAATAAAATTGAAATAA
>NW_011888844.1:834635-838781 GCF_000151845.1 Pteropus vampyrus | reverse complement strand
ATAAATGCAACAAAGAGCTGGTTCTTTGAGAAAGTTAATAAAATTGACAAACCCTTGGCTAAACTCATTAAAGAAAAAAGAGAAAGGACACTAATAAACAAAATCAGGAATGAAAGAGGGAAAATTATGACAGACACTGCAGAAATAAAAAGGATCATACCAGAATATTATGAAAAAGTATATAATACCAAATTTAATAACCTAGAAGAAATGGACCAGGACTTAGTATAATACAACCTTTCTAGACTGAATCAAGAAGAACTGGAAAATTTAAATAGACTGATTAGCAGCATGGAAATTAAAACAATCATAAAAAACCTACAAAAAAGTAAAAGTTCAGGCCCAGATGGCTTCACCAGTAGATTCTACCAAAAATTCAAAGGAAATTTAATACGTATTCTCTTCGAATTCTTCCAAAAAATCTAAGAGGAGGCTATACTTCCCAAATGATTTTATGAGGCCAATATTAATCTGATATCAAAACTTGGTAAGGATAATACAAAAAGAACACTATAAACTGATATCTCTCTTGAACACAGATGTAAAAATCCTAAGTAAGATACTAGCGAACCGAGTATAGCAACATATTAAAAAAACTATACTCCGCGATCAAGTGGGCTTCACCCTATGGGCACAGGATTGTTTTAACATATGCAAATCGATTAATTTGATATATCACATAAACAAGTTAAAAAATAAAAATCATATGATCATATCAATAGATGCAGAAAGAGCCTTTGACAAGATACAGCATTCATTTATGATGAAAACACATAACAAAAATGGTATAGAAGGAAAGTACCTTAACATAGTAAAGGCCATATATGACAACACCTCAGCCAACATTATATTTAATGGTGAAAAAGTAAAACCTTTCCCTCTAAGATCAGAAAAAAAGCAAGACTGTCCACTATCACCACTGTTATTCAAGATGACATTGGAGATCTTAGCAAGTGCAATGAGGCAAGAGAAAGATATAAAAGGCATTTAAATAGAAAACAAAGAAGTCAAACTGTCATTATTTGATAATGACATGATTCTCTATATAAAAAACCCTAAAGACTCCACAAGAATACTACTAGAAACAGTAAGCAAATACAGTAAAATTTCTGGATGCAAAATCAAAAATCCAAAGTGTTCCTATATTTTAATAATGAAGTGTCAGAAAAAGAAATAGAAAAAATAATTCATTTTGCAATTGCAAAAAAAGAATAAAATACCTAGGAATAAATTTAATGAAACAAGTAAAGGACCTATATAATGAAAATTACAGGACCCTATTAAGAGAAATTGAATATACAAAGAAATGGAAATATATTTTGTGTTCTTAGATTGGAAAAATCAACATAGTTAAAATGACCACATTACCTAAAGAATTATACAGACTTAATGCAATCCCCATCAAAATCTCATTGAGGTTTTTGTTGTTGTTGTTGTTGTTGTTGTTGTTGTTGTTATTGATGTTGTTGTTTAAGAAATAGAACAAAAAATCATCAGATTTGTATGGAAACACAAAAGACCCCAAATTGCCAAAGCCATCCTGAGAAAAAGGAACAAAGCAGGAGGTATCACTCTGCCCATCTTCAAATTATACTACAAAGCGACAGTAATCAAAAAAGCATACTACTGACAGCAAAACGGACACATAGACCAGTGGAACAGAATTGAGTCCAGAAGTAAATCCATATTTATATGGGCTATTAATTTTCAACAAAAAAGCCAAAAACATATAGTGGAGAAAGGAAAGCCTTTTCAATAAATGGTGCTGGGATAACTGGAAAGCCACCTGCAAAAGAATCAAACTAGATTGTTGTTTATCATCACAAACCAAATTTAACTCAAAATGGATTAAGGACGTGAATATAAGACCTGAAGCAATAAAATGCGTAGAAGAAAACATAGGAAATAAATTCAAGGACCTTGGACTTAAAGAGGATTTTATGAACTTGATCTCAAAAGTCAGGGAAGTAAAAGATAATAAATGAATAGGAGTACATCAAACTAAAAAGCTACTGCTCAGCAAAAGAAATTGTCAACAAGGTAGAGACAACCCTGCGAATGGGAAAATACATTTGCAAGCAACACCTCCGATAAGGGCCTAATATCCGAAATATACAAAGAACTAATACAACTCAATAACAATAGAAAAACAAATGGTCTAATAAAAAAAAAAATGGGCAGAGGACCTGAACAAACACTTCTCCCTAGAGAACATACAAATGGCCAACAAATATTTAAAAAGATGCTCAACCTCTCTAGGTATTAGGAAAATGCAAATCAAAACCACTATAAGATACCATCTCACATCTACTAGAATAGCTATAATCAACAGGACAAGTAATAACAAATCCTGAAGAGGATGCATAGAAAAAAGGTACCTTCATACACTGCTGGTGGGATTGCAAATTGGTACAGCCACTATGGAAAACAGATGGAGGTCCCTCAAAAAACTAAGAATTGACCTACCATATGATCCAGCAATCCTTCTACTGGATATTTACTCCAAAGACTTGAAAACCCATATCCGAAAAGATATTTGCACACTGATATCAATAGCAGCATTATTCACAGTAGCCAGGATATGGAAACAACCAAAGTGTTCTACGATAGATGATTGGCTAAGGAAGCAGTGATACATATATTCAATGGAATATTCCGCAGCCATAAGAAGGGATAAAATTCTGCCATTTGTAACAACATGGATAGACCTCAAGATAACCATGCTAAGGGAAATACGCCAGACAGAAAAAGTTGAAAACCACATGATATCACTTATATGTGCGATATAACCCTTAAAGTAACAAATGGACAGGACAAACAAACAGAGACTCATGGATATGGACAATGGACTAGTGGTTACCAGAGGTTGAGGGTGAGGGAGGAGTGGTATGTAGATGGTTATAAGGAGTCAAATATAGGGTGGTAGGGGGAGGGCGAAGTGGGTAAAGGGGATCAAATATATGGTAGCTGAAGGAAACTGGACTTTGGGTGGGTAAACACACAATAGAATATATATATATATGTCAAATTATAATGTACACCTGAAAAATATATAATTGAATTAACAAATATCACCCCAATAAACTTAATTAAAAATAAAGAAATGAAAAAATATATTTTGCAACAAATTTTTATTATTACTCAAGTTTTAGTCATTTTTATGTAGCATCGATATATTTTTATAATACTTTATTTCTACTAGTTATATTTTTATAGCAAAAAAAGAAATGTTAGTGGGGACAATATTCTTGTCCTTATATAAATAAAAAGTCTATAAAAATATACTTTATACAGCTTTACATAACCAAATTAGATACCCTGGATGAAATGGATAAATTTCTCAAAATACACAGTTTTCAAAACTGATTCAAGAAGAAATAAAATATCTGAGCATCTCATAAATAAATAAATAAATAAATAAATAAACAAACAAGCAAATAAATAAATAAAGTAAGTAAGTAAATAAGTAAGTAAGTAATAACTACACTTTATGAAAGAAAAGTCTAGAAACATGTGGCTTCAGTGGTGAATTCTACCAATATTTTAAAAATTAACACAAATTTTTCTAAAACTCTTGCAAAATTTAGAAGTTGAGATACTTCCAAACTAATTTTATGAGGCCAGCATTATTCTAATTCCAAAGCCAGATAAGGTTGTTACAAAGAAAGAAAATCACAAATCAATATCCCTTACATATGGAGATGCAGTCCTCAAAAAATACTAAAACAACCTGAACGCATTTAAGAAGGTCCTACACCCTGACCAAATGGGGTTTGTCCCAAGAATACAATAATATTTCAAAATGAGAAAATTAGTCAATTCCTGGAATGAATGAAAAAACAAAACAAAACTCAGGATCATTTCAGTTGATGGAGAAAAACCATTTGACAACATCCAACACCCTTTTGTGATGAAGACACTTAGAAAATTTATTTAACATAAGAAATCTTTTATTAATAAGCCACGTCTAACATCATACTCATTGTTGATATACTGAACGCATTCATAAGATCATGAATAAAACAGATATTGACTTTTAGCATTGCTATTTAATATTTTACTGAAAGCACTAGATAGAGCAATTAGCTATAACAAAGAAATAAAAGTTTTCTAAATCAGAATAGAAGCAATGTCATATATGGAGAT